>NC_061483.1:6413343-6615843 GCF_022539355.2 Hippoglossus stenolepis
GGAAGGGGCGAGAAATTAAAGAAATAGGACATCACGCCTTGGACTTATTGTCGATGAAGTTCAACAGTTTGTCTTATGGCTGGTTTAGTCCACGATTTCAGCAACACACAGAATCTGCTCCCCCAATCTGGAGCTGCGCCAAGATTTAGATCAATCGGATGCTGTTTTTCTACCTTTTCCACCCATTTATGTACAAAAGCACAATCTGCTGACTCTCTGGGTTCATCCAAGTGAGCATCAGGGTGCTTGTTTTTCCTATCTCACATTATATTTGCACTGAAATGCAGTAAACATTTGAAAATGGGCTAAAGAAATAAAGCATGCAGGGTTTGAAGCTTAGGAACTAAAACTTTCACACAAAAAAACTTGTCTTGTCCTTTAAATTCTTATTTCTTTGCTTTCATTTCAGGTCCACGTGGCATTTTAGACATAGAAGTCAGTGGAAACCTTCAGGAAATTCAGGGAATCGCGATGAAAACCCCTTAACCACAACAAACTGAGAAATCACTTAGATGAAACAGGAGAAAAGAAAGAGCGGAGGGATCAATCCATTAACAAACTACAACTTCTTAGCACGGGCGTGTTATCGAGACATCTGAGTCCGTGAGGCCAGAGCCCGGCTGGAACGCGTCCACACTGTAATCACTGTCCACACGGTAATTACAAATGACTGAAGGCCCCTTAGGCCCGTCTGTGCACACAGCGGAGGATAACCGCGGCTGCTCGCTCTGAATGAAGCGCTGCGCCTACACCAACTCCCTCCACATTCCACCGGCCGAACAGCAACAGGTGACACAAGCAACACGGGGAATATGACACTGGAGGAAATGCCATGTGTGTTTGCTAAATTAAGAGCCCAACTTCGCCGTGTAAGGAACTATTATTGTTGTTGCCAGAAGTGGACGGGAGAGAGAGTGGAGGGAGCCGGCAGAGGAAGGACATTTATACAGAGGACATTGTAAAAGACAGAGCGGTGCATGTTACTTTGTGCTGGGATATCTACACTCTGTAGTTTCTGTGCCTCTCACTTATTGGGTCCCTGAGTTCTACAACACAGGCATCAAACGTTGTTAATTAACTTCATGTTTGAACAGAGAAAAAAATGAACAATTCCAAAGTCCGAGGCTTGTAAATGACGGTTGGATTTGTGTTAATAGACCCTCATAAAAAGAGATAGAGAGGCCAGAAGGAATGGGAACATGGTCGCTCCCACACACACACCACACACACACACACACACACACACACACACACACACACACACACACACACACACACACACACACACAACACACACACACACACACACACACACACACACACACACACACACACACTTCATGTGAGTGGTGACGAGCGATTGCCGTGTCACGTTCGTCCTGCAAGACAATTCTCTCACGGTTCCTTGGTGGTTAATCCATTTAAGTTAATGGTGGCCGTCATCAAACAGACGCCGAGCCTTCACACTCTGCCACAAGCTGCTGACAGGAGCTGATATTTAAAAAATGCAGCCTTGAATGAAACAGAGGAGTGAACGGCACCACTCCTCTGTTGTTGCCGCGCAGAATTCCACTTCCTGTGTCCACTCCCAACGACAGCAGCTCTATGGGTGAGACGGGAAGTGCTTCGACATAACAACACCCTAACTACACCGTCATCTATTTCACCTTCTGCAAAAACTGCTCCGATTACTTTTATAATTTTTAAGTTCTTTATCTAAATAATATCAGTAGCATGATTTTTGAACATTAAAAAATATCCCAAACCCCCAAAATAACAACATGAGGCTGTGGTGACAGAGAGACAGAGACCAGGTACCTCACACTCTTCAGTGCAGGGGAACCAGCACTAAAAGAAGAAGAAGGCTCTCTGCAATGCAACACAACCAGTCATGTGACACTTTAGACAGTCACAGACGGTCACACAGTGGGAACTCGAGTGGCATATGGTGCCGACTCCACAGCATGAAGAGCACGTACCACTGATGCTTTTTGTTAGAACCTGCATGTCTAGTTCCAGAGCTGCCCCCAAAGAAATCCACAAACCCGGTGCCTGTCTCCAAATCTGCCGCTCAACTGCTGCTCTCTTTCCGTTTTTGATATCTCCACCAAAACTGCTTTTATGCACAAATACACCAACTTCTCTTTGCCTCCTACGCTTGGTGCACGAGCTGGTTTCAGACAGGAACTCTGGAAAATGTCTGGAGTTTGCCTTTCAGGTATAAAGAACACAGCACTTTATCATCCTCTTTATCATCCTGAGATATTTGCGTTTGTGTCTGTCACATGTTAGAAACGTCATTGAAACGTCTGCTCGCTGGGAATTTTCTGTAAAACTTCCTACTCTATTCCCACGAGGACATTTTCCAGACATTTAACATTTAGCTGGCAGGACAAGTTCCAAAAGGATTTCAGAGCAACCGACTCAGACATTTGCGTTCTCACAAAAAGCCCCTCTGGAAAGTTTCAGGAAAATGTTAGGACTTCAGTGCAGGTCTGAAAAGCAGCTTTTTATTCATCCATCCACATGATTGCTCTCGTTTCTTGACAAAGTAAAAGCATGTGCATGAACATATGTATTGAACCAAAGTGCAGTTCAGTCAAAGACATAAAACTAGAGAAGTGTGAGCTAATGCTTCATTGACCCGCTGTTATCAGAAGCCAGCGTGGCTTCAAGGAAACGACTGATGTGATGATTACATGTGATAATAACAGCGATCAAAGCATTTTCCTTCATACTCCACGAACTCCGGTGCACTTCCCGGGGCATTGTGAGCGCAGTTCTCTCTTCAGGCCCCGCCGCGTTCCCCTTAACTCCACACGTTGTAATTATCTGAATTATAGTCTCATTAAGCTACTGTAAGAGGAGAAAATAGTTTGTACTGTATGACGACTGAGTCTAAAACAAGGCCCTTGCTCTTAGACTGACCTCACATTTACATTTTATTGTTTTAGAGAGTGGAAAAAATGTTTCCCCCCCCTTTCAGACTCCATTCTCGCTCTGGAAATATCAATATGACGCTGCACAGGCTACATTTGGCCGACGGAGTAGGAAAAGTGCACCACCCCGCAGTAAAAGAGGCGAACGAATGGAAGGAACATCAATAGCTACTGCTTTAAAAAAAAAAGACATAAAAGTCATCATATGCAGAAAATCTATATGTTCAATTCCTTCCTTCCACAATATAATGAAAAAGGTTAATTGAATCAATATGGGGGGTGTTTTACAGCATGTTTTCAGAAACATTAAAACAGTAGAGAGGCCTTTTAACCTTTTTTTAACTGTGGGAGATATTTTCCAACTTCAATAACCACAAGTGCAGCGTGGAACAGAACTGAAAATATGGCATGATAGATAAAAAAAAAAAAAGAGCCATACCTTCTGCCTTTGTAAATAGATATTTAACTGATATATTAACATGTTTTAAATAGTTGCAGATATATTAGTGAAGAGAAATGCCAAGAAGTCTAGTTTGTCCACTACAGAGTCGAGACGATAGATGTTTTTTAACTGTCCTGCCCAGTGCATTTCTAAGGAGCAATTAAAAAAATTTAAAAAATTTAAATATAAGGATCAGTCAAATGTCCATATCAGTATCAGTGTCAAACATCCTGTATCTTTCTGTAGCCACTTTTAGACATGACATCTGGAAAGTATCAGGAAAATTGGGTCTGGACATTTTCCGGAGTTTTCTTTTCACATATGAAGAACGCAGCAGGAGATTGTTCGGGTCAGAAGCGTTTACAACAACAACAGGAAAATGTCCGGAGCATTCAGGGGTAACGTCTGGGTAGAGCAGCAGGAGGCAGGACATGACACATCAACACTGGAGTCAGCCCTCATCACCAAAAGCTCTCGAATCTTATTGTCTTTCCTTGTTGAAATCTTTGTCTGCGTCTTCTATGTGTACGGCTTCTCTTTTTCAGCCTGAGATATTTGTATTAATTTTGTTTTTTTACGTCCCTCACAAGTTAGAAACCTCAGTAAATGGGCCGTGCCCTCAAAATGTACTGTCGGCAGCGAGGCGTTATCAAAGCAACCGAAGCAGCGGAGGTTGAGGAGACGAAAGAAGAGGAGGGAGGAGAAGAGGAGGAAGACGGTGAGGGACTAGGAGGTATCATTGACCTGGATTATGCACACTCCATTTCCCCCTCAGAAAGAGGGTCTGTTGGGCCAAACGGACCCATTCACCCGCCCCTGGCCCGGGGGAAGCCAGCGCTGAGGAGCAGCCAGGACACCGGCACGTTTCCTCCAGAAATGTTCAGCAAGTGAAAGACAACTTTCCAGATGGGCTGCATTTAAAACGTAAAAGACTTAAACGCACATTATATACATAAACACAGAGGAATGGTTAACAGGAATCATCCGCGCACACAGACACACACCCAGAGTACGCAAGGCTGCGAATGCCAAAAGGACTCATCTCGTCTTTCATAGCTGAGCGGAGATGAGCAGTAATGACTGTAACTACTCACACAGCTTAGTGCCAAGATGCCTCCAACCTCACAGTGATGAGCGCACATGTCCTGTAATGTGCACAACGAGATGAACACTGTTTCCTACTGTGGATACCTGTGAGCAAGTCAAGCTAACAGACAACGACAAAGGTTTCTGCAGGTTTCGCAAAAGTTACATTCAAGACCATTATGAAAATGATCAAACAAAGGAGATGAAGGAAAATGGGATTTGGTAGTTTTGTTTCAATGTGCTTGATACAATTTTACTGAAAACACTTTTAAAAGCGAGAAAGTAGCATTTGATGATCCAACCAAAGATCCAAAGATATGTCAAAATCATATTCAAGACATTTCAAGGCAAGAACTCGTTTTGAACAAGCCGCAGAAACACCTGAAAAGACACCGAGTTCCGTTTTAACCTTAACGCGACGCATATGAAATATTTCATCTTCATGGACAATTAGCTGCAGTGAATATGATTAAATTAGCTGTCAGGATTTCCTTTGTGATGCGCCGCACAATGACACAGGGAGGATTTCTTCCTTGAGGGCATTCAACACCTACACTCACATCACCATGAATTATGGAGCATGAGTGGGCACCATGAGATCAAAGGCAAATGTGACAATGTAATATATCAGATGTTGCCGATGCAAAAGTAAAATTATGGACACGTTTGCTAGTCTGTGTATTTTATATGTTTTCATACTCGACGCGCAGCAAATGAAACAAACCCACCACATGAGAACAGACTCACATCCGACAGTTCAGTCTGCTGTCAAATCCTGTTTACTTGTAAATGTAAATCACGACAAACTGAATTTTAAGGTACCGAAAGAAAGTCTGCAAAGTTGAACGGTTCATGGAAACAAATTTGAAATATACCATCCCAACAAGAAACCATAAATTAAATATATTTATGTAACCGATTCAGTCATATCAATATATTCATGGTTTGTGGTTTATAAGATACTATTTAAAAAGTTTGACTGAACTTTACTAACATAAGGTTTTTGTGAAAATATTATTTTAACTTGTCTTGATTATTTTGACACGGAGAGAAAAGAGAAATAAAGTTATTGATTTGGATTTGAGAATCTATTTCAAATCCAAATCCCAAACAGGACAGCAGCAGTGTTCGCCTTCACCAGCTGATAGTAATGACAGGTCACTGCGTCCAACCCGGGTTCTGAAAGTTAAGCATAATTTTAAGCACATCTGTTTCGCGTATTAGGAAAAAACATGACCTGTAATTACAGGGCAGTGTTACAGAGGCTCTCGCTGTCTCTTGTGAGGACGGGGGACAACTGCTGTCTCGCTGCCTGCAGCAGACCGCAGCCTTTTTGAAATCTGAGCCTGGTGGTGCAGTCGAAGCCGCAGTCGACAGAGAGACAGACAGCGAGAGCTGCAGTGTCATGATAACGCAGGTTTGGTTGCAGGCTTCAAGGAGATGAGGGTTAGACGTTAGTGAGACTCTAAGAGCTTTCACAAACTAAACTATAAGTTGAGTTTTATTTCCCAGAATGCCTTATGACTACCCCACACAGCAGGCATGGTCTTGTTTTATTTTGGAGTTTCTAGCGTACGTGTGGAGAACAACAAAAACCATGACCAAGACAGATAAGAGTTTGTAGACATGAAAGAACAAGCATTAAGCCTCTTGTATGATATACTTTTGTTCATTCAATATATATAAAAACAGAGATGCACACAAAAATGTGGATCCAGGAATACAAGGATTCAGGAGATTAGACAATAACACTAACTTTCAGTAATTTACATCCGCAACATTCAAGAAGTTTTTACCATCCTCAGCAGGCTGGCAGACCTCAGTATAACTCCTGCCCTTTATGTACCTGTCATTTGTGTGTGCATGAGAGCGTACTGCGTGTTCACTGGGCAGTCGGTCATGCAAAGGTTCATTGTCCTGACACAAAATGACATGCACTTATTTCACCAAACGAGAACAAGTATCGACAGAGAATTGGCATCGAGAAGTAAACTACTGAGTCCACTCTCGGAACAATACCTCAGTCTCACAGCTAGAAAGGTCAGACCAGTCCCACCCTCCATCTGAGCCCTGAGTCAGCTCATACCGGCTCAGACTCTCCATTTTCAAATCCATTTGATTCTATTTCCGTAGCTCATCTGCTCTGTAGTGCACGTTAGTCAGCACGGCACGCAGAGCAGGAACATTCGCTAAGATGAGACCGCTTCACTTCTAAGTAGGCTCTCTCCGGCTGGGTGGAGGACTTTGACTTTGTGGAGACAGTAGGGACCATCTAATCCTCTCCAGGGTTTCTGACCATAATCGTTCCATCATAGTGCTTTTACTACTGCAACCCTGAACTTATCTGGACATGACCCGGAGGAGCTGTTTGTCAGAAACCAAATGTCCGAATCAACTGGACCAGACATTACGGCTTTACCCGGCCAGTCCCTTGTAGCACAAAGTCTGTGTAGTGTCCCATTGAGCCAGTGTGTGAAAAGAGCAGGACCATTGTCCAGCCTCCCAGGCACCACCTCTCATCTAAACCAGTAGGTGAGAACACGTCTGACATGGACGGTCTCCTGTTGTGTGCTCCATGTGTGAAAGGGAATCTCCACATTGTGCAGAGTTCACAAAGAAAGAGAAAGTCACTGCAGTTACTGTCCGATCTGGAACACATCAGTGGGAGTAATAAGGATGAAAGTTGGCAAAGTAAAAGAACGGGGAACTCAGACTCTTCTGGTCAGAAGTCCACGGTAAATAATTAGACTTCCTCTTTAAGTAGCCTATGTCATCTGGTTTACTGATAACTACAATAAATTACACAGGAGAAGTTTGCCAACTATTAGCGAGCCTGTCTCGGGGCCGCACTGTTTGTTGTCAGTTACCCGCAACCATCTCCGCTCTTCCTCCCCTCCTGCCTCGTCCTGACAGTGCACAGACTACTGTAAACTGACAGAATCTCACAGATAACAGCAGTGTAGAGACACTGCTCTTAACTTTCTCTCTTCCTGTTCTCTTGACTTGTACTCCAGAAATAAAGTAGAACGTCACTCAGCAGAACACAAACCCGCCCCAAGGCCCCAAAAAGTCCCAGTAAATTCAATCAAACTGCACCAAATTACACACAATCATAGATATCAGTCCCCTAAATATGTCTTTCATCAAGATCCATGAATTCTTGCACCACTTTGTTCGCATTAAGGCCAAAATTGAATGGGTTCTTTCTTGACCCATCCTTCTGCCGAGTTTCGTAAAATCCTGTCAGTAGTTTTTGTGTGATCCCCCACCAACCAACAAACAAATAAACAAACAGTACAATTAATAATTTCCTTGAGGTTTCAATATTAAAGGCTGACTGTTAAGAAACAAAGACAAAACATACACAATTGGAGACAAAACATCCAAATAAGTATTTTAATATTTCCTGGTGCTACGACATACACGAACGCTTCAACAAGACCATTGCACTTCTGACTGATGGTTAAAGTAGTTTCATGGCTGCTCTGCTCTGCAAACGGACAGTATTGTGTACCATTACACAACAGCACATGCCTGAGGATTAACCATCGGCCCTGTCCTGTCTGTACCATGAGGCTGCAGGGGGCCGGTAGCTATTGTCACAGCTGTGCGACACACGGAAATTCAGCATATAACAACTTTAGTTTCCAGCTCTGTGCTGCCAGGACCCAGCAGTAACATGGCCACTGTAAACTGCAGAGTTCTGTCCCTGAACCTGCGACACCATGCGTAGGTTTTACTTATCGGACATCTGTAACTTCACCTAAGTATCGTTTTATGAGTGTGTTTACACTTTGCCATATTAAGATTCCTCTTACACTGATTAGCAGTTCCTACGTGATCATCAAAGCCACTAACCATTCACTTCAAAGCACTAAAAGACATTAGGATGCAAGTGAGCATCTAACATCATCATTCAATTCACACAGTCCTTTGAATAATGGAAGGCCAAGATTAATCAGAGACTATTTATAAAACAGAAACTCAAGGCCTTGATACTCTTTTCTCTGATATTTGGATAAAACCTTGGAGGATGGAATGTAATTTAATACAAACTGAGCTTCCAAACAGATCCGTATTGTTTGTCGACTCTGTTTCCCATTTTGAGGGATTCATTAAAAAAAAAAGGACAAGTTAAGCTCATTTCACGTTAACAAAATTGCAAAGAACAACACAATGCACTTTCTTCTTTCCATCTCACTCCAGCTACTGTTAGCACCAGTGAGTTAATGAGGGGAAATGCAAAATGCAGGGAAGCTGAGCCTTTGAGGCCAAAGCCCCCTCATATAATGGCTTACTAAAGAATGGGGAGCTTTGTTCAGTGCAACACAAGCAGGTTCCTCTTTATTGACTTCATGTGCATGCCAATCATTTACGCCATACAATCCTGCGGCCACATCACATTTCAGGACGTGCCGATCATGTGTGTTTCCTCCAGGGGCTGATGATGGGGTCATTCCCATTTTCAGATTATGGTAGAGACTGTAGGATCAATGCTCTCGGGCGCTGTCGTGGACGTGCAAAGAACTAGTCACAACACGGAGGATTGTTAACTTAATCATCTGCAGAACAAAATAGGCTCTTTGAAGAGTCGCTGCACTTTTCCAAAACTCAGTTTTTAAAGAACAATGAGATGAAATCTGGGATAAATGTTGTGACCTTATTCCCAGAGCTGGAATTCTACAGAAACCCGATGAAGTGGTCATATAATGTATGTAGGTCAGTGTGGTTAACTTAAAGCAGCGAATGCAAACCTGCTTTTTTCCCCCTCACATACTTTCTTTCACCAAATAAATATCACACTGTTAAAAGAACATTGGATTAAATATATCAAGTTGTTTTACTGCTTATAAATATTTTATACCAGAGGCTTTTGTCAAATTTCCCCGACATGTACAAGGGGCACGTAAGTGAACCGATTCTTATCAACCTACAATGTTGAAACTAAAGTTATGAAACAGAGAGTGGTTGTAAAACACTGAGGAATCTTACTAAATCTCATGTTTGCATTACAGCCACCATCTTTACCGGTGACTGATTAACAGCACATTTCATGCAGTTTCAGTGTGAATCAGAAATGAATCAACCTGAACTTAAGGACACTGAGCGACAGGACACAATGTACGACAACCAAAACTTAAAGTCATGAGTTGTTTCTCTTAAGTAGTTTTCAGACACGCAGTAATTTCCCTGAAATTTTCCAAAGGGGCTGGAGGTATGAATGAAAAGTCAGGTGCTCTGAGTATTTTCCTGAACTTTTCCGGCAGTCCTCTAGTAAAATGTACGGAAAATGTCAGAGTCCATGTGAGAGAACAGCAGGAAAATGTCTTGTAAAAGGGAGAGTGGATGAGTTGATGAGGTGTCCAACACATGATGGACACGAAACTGGAAGAACACAAATATCTCAGGATCAAAGAGGCGTGACTTAAATGTAGAAGACGCCTGCATGTAAACAAAAACATGCTCCGCCCCTCGCCTGAATGCTACAGACATTTTCCTGTTGTTGTGAACGCGTCTGACCCCAAAAGTCTCCTGCTGCGTTCTTCACATGTGGAAGACGAACTCTGGAAAATGTCCGGGCCCAATTTTCCAGACATTCTTCCAGAGTTCATGTTTAGTGCCTGAATAGCACATGTATGTAGCTGTGAGAATGAACTGCAGACATTTTTTTTGTGATTTCATGACATGTGCACCTTCATCAAAATGTGTCAGGTAAAATGTTTCGTCTTATCCAAATCCTGGAAACCTTTATATAACCACATCTGTACGAAGTAGCTCCTGCAACGACTCAAACTGAAGCTTTCAGGTGGTGTCGGTGAGATCCTCCCAAAACAGACGCTGATACAAACTGAGGCCAGGGTTATTTTTTTCTCGTCTTCTTCTTAGAAATAGCAGACACGGGGGCCTGTGGGGTGTCAGATGTCGACGGGGACCAGTTGCCGGAGTCTCGGCCTCGGCCGCCTCTCATGCTACAGCAGCTGTGTCTTCTCAGACCTCACATTCCTGCAGGACAGGCCCACTTTACTCTCATCACCTGTACCGATCTGAGCACAGGACCAGCTCTCAGGGGGAACTCAGCTACTATGAATCGGATGTGAATCAATGAAATAATGGTTTCTACTAAATCTAAAAGACAAAAACAAGTCAGTCAAGATAAATCTCTGAGGCCATATGATATATTTTTAGTATGTGTTGTACAATGTGTTTGTTAATAACAGTATGTGTGTGTGTATGCATAAGCATGTCCCTGTTTTTGTTTTTTTACAGCAGATACTGTACGTGGTCCTTAGATAAGTTAAAGTCAATCTCATCTTATCTCAAAAGTTGCCACAGCAGCGTGATATGAAGACGTTTAGCTCCAACAAAAACAGAAATCCTGTTCCACATCTAATAAAATTCATATTTCACTGTCAGATCAATACAGTGAGATGATCGGGGGTTTTGAATTTGGATACACTTACACTATATGGACACACCTCTTCATCATCGAATTCAGGTGTTTCTTTCAGTCCCATTGGACATCCCATTAGTTCCAGTGAAGGGAAATCTTCAGCTTACCGAGACATTTTGGAGGAAGTCTACAGTTTGGGGACGGACCCTCCTCTGTTCCTGTATGACTCTGCCCACGCACAGGTCCCTAAAGGCACGGTTGGGTGAGTTTGGTGTGGAACAACTTGACGAAGAGCCCTGACCTCAACCCCATCCAACAGCTTTGTGAGGAACTAGAACGGAGAGTGCGAGCCAGTGGAGCCCTCTCGTCCAACATCATGGTCTGACCACACACACACACACACACACACACACACACACACACACACACACACACCTTGTAGAAAGCCTTCCCAGACGAGTGGAAGCTGTTACAGCTGCAAAGTGGGGACCGACTCCATCATCAATAGAAGTGTTTTTAAAAATCCATCACAGGATATGTAGGACACAAGATGTAACCTCTGACCCGGCACTAGAAAATAGCTGGATTCTGGCCACACTAAATGTTTTTATGCTGAAGCGTTGTGTTAGCATTACAAACCAGCACTTATACAGGGCGACTGTGGCTCAGGGGGTAAAGTGGGTCATCCACGAAACAGAAGGTTGGTGGTTTGATCCCTCGCTCCTCCAGTATGCATGCCTAACTTTGGCAAGATACTGCACCCCTTGCGGTGTGTGATAGACAAAGCGCTGTATGAAAGGGTGACTGTGACTCGATAAGACTGGAAACACACTTTATAACTTCAGTCTATTTACCATCTCTTTACTGAAAACTGCTCCTTCAAAAAATAAAGATAATCAGCAAGTACGACAAGCTACAGGGACGATAAGGCCTCTCTTGAGCAACACACACCACATCAGATAAAATAAAAAATCCATAAACCTACATACGACACAGAAGAAGCAGGACGTCTAAGTGTTGTACAACGTCGTCTCTCAGTTCGCTGACTGAGTCGTACATACGCCCCATGATTCAGCAGCTTCTTCACCCCATTAGACCTCCCTGTTCAATTACAGCTGCTCTGCAGTCTGCACTGCTCCCACTGCATCACAGCCACTGGAGTCTGACCTCTGCTAAATAATACATGGAAACATTTATCCCACTTTACTGGAGCCACACACTCAGACCAGCACATCCCTCCCTCCTGTAAGAGAAATAACTCTTTATTTATACTGCATCATCCTACACGTGCACCGATGCTGTTTTGTCTGCTAATCTTGTTTTGTTTCCTTTCATGCATAACTGCAGCATTTAAGGTGAAAACAAATCTCTTGGTGAAATCTGACAAATCGACATCATACAATTAGGATTTCAGCTGCAAAGAGAATCATGCAAGTGAGTTGGTGAGAGGTGACCTGTCTCACTTATTTGATAATCAAACGGGCAAGTTTCAGCTTCTTGGAAGTTTGGGATTCGCTGCTTGTTTTTAAATTGTGTGCATGTAAATAAAATGTTTTTCTGGTTTTGTGTTGTTGGTTGAATAAATCAAGCCAATTAAGGACCTCACTTAGGATTTGGAGAAGATGTGATTGACTTGTTGTTCCCAGTGTTTTTTTTATGTTAAAAGAGGAACTTACAGCATAAGAATTTCTGAAAATATTATAATATCAATACATAAATCGAATCAAGTAAAGAACAGAATCAAACAGGTCTTTTTTTTCAACAGAGCTGGGGTTCTTCATTTCATCAGGACAGCTTCAGATGACATGTCTCTGAGCAGTAAACTTTACAGACACACAGACACACACACACACACAGACACACACACACACACACACACACACACACACACACACACACACACACACACACACACACACACACACACACACACACACACACACACACACACACACACTCCTCTGGAAGTCATTCAGCAGAAGCAGCAGCTGAGCCCCGTACACACCTTAAAAGCGTGGCGACAGTTCACAGTGTTGCAAATGAGCAGGAGATTAAAGGAACAGGTTTGTTGCAGAGACTGAAGTGATTCGTGGACCCAGCAGCTGAACCCAGAGCCACATCCCGCACACTCCCTCTCCCTCTCTCTCTCTCTGCGGGACAGCACCGCACCGGGCTGCAGACACTCTACATCTCTTACCTCCAGGCTGTGTCCGCTGAAGTCAGCTCCAAGTGGGGCTCAAGTTTCTGCTCTCTCGGTCTGTGGATGCGCTGCAGAGCCTGGAGCTTCTCGGTTTAATTCCCACTCACTGTGTTTCCTCCCGTTCTCTTCTCTCGCTCCTCACAACGACCAGTCGAGGTTCAGCTCGGCAACTCGCGCATTTCTGTGGAAATACATCCGTGTGCGTGTGTCTGCGCGTGTGTGTGAGTGTGAGCTCGGTCCCTGAAAACTCTTTGCTTCGTTAATCAGTGCGGCCAGGCTCAGGCGCGCCGCCGTGCGCGTTCACGCTGGCTCCTGGGAGGGGAGAGGATCGAGAGAGGGAGGAGCTGAGGGAGAGGAAGCGACACACACACACACACACACACACACACACACACACACACACACACACACAGTGACGACACGCACACACACACACACACACAGTGACGACACGCACACACACACACACACACACACACACACACACACACACACACACAGTGACGACACGCACGTTTAATTATAATTATACACATCACTGTTTATCATATGAACTGAATCAGAATTCAATTCAATCAGTTCATTCAACAACACTGAATATAAGCGCATAGCCTGTTATGACTTCATGAAATACTGTCATCACTTATTTGCTTCATTTATGTGGCTCTTCCCATTCAAATTAAAAACAGTTTAAATGTCAAGTAATCATTAATCAAAAGAAGCTGCATAAAAGGACAAAAATATAAAATTATAATAAAATAAGGGTGAACGAAAGCCATTGTATGAAAATGTGTGTTATACGGTGACTTAAAATATCAAACTAAATTCAAACCACAAACCCAGGAAAATCACATCTATAAAAACTATATTTTTAGCCATTTAAAAGAAGATAAAGTTTGTTCGGTGGCCTCCAGTATCCAACACGTTAAGAAAATACAATTTAATGTATTGATCAAAATGTAAAATGTTAAATTGTTCTGGCTTCTTGATTGTAATGGTTTGCTGCTTTTTTTATGATTTTTTTGTGTTTATAGGAAACAGCAAATAATCAACAGATAAATCGATAATGAAATTGAGCATCAGTTGCAGTCTCAGTTAAAAAATGAGTCACGACAACAAGAGAATGTTGCTAAAACATAAACATCCGATTATACTTTTACTTCACTAACACTATAAACACCTGACTTGCACCTGTAATGGAGTAACCTTGCAGTATGTACAGTACTTTTACTTTACTACAGGATCTGGAGACTTCCTCTGTCAAAACAACTTTTAATTACTCCTGTGTTATCACTGCAGACACATGGAAGCAAAACTTAATGTGTTTCATTATGAACTTCTCTCAGCCCTTAAGGACTATTTGCACATTATGAAAGAATATGGTTTATAAAACAAGCTCCAGCCCTTTGAATTTTAACTTTATAAAGATTCATTTATTTTATTTTTAACTTCTTTCTTTATTGTGTCCCACAGTATTTTAGTTTCATGTCTGCTTTGTCTCTTACTCCTCATTTTCTACACATTAAAAAAATTGTACAATAAAGAAAATTGTAATGAACCAGACTTTCATGAAAGCACCACGCAGGTACCCGGATGAAAGCAGCCAATCGCAGCCGAGCATGCCTCCTCCACACTGTCGTGAAATGTTTACGTTCCCTCGCCGCGGCAGTTTACGGCAGCCGCTGCAATGAGGCGCAGGACCTGAGTCTTCACGACACTTTCCCCCTGAATGCGTCGGTTCCAGGTACGAACAGCGGATTCCACGCGCGTGTGTTAATGGAGCAGATCGAGGTTTTTACTCTGGAGGTGAAAAACAGCGAAGTTCCTTCTCTTCCTGTGAAGCTGAGGGCGGAAGAGGCTGTTAGCCTGCTAATGCTAACCGCTGCAAACGCATTGCAGGGATGTGACTCACCTCCGGGTTTCCTCCGCTCTGCTCCATTAAACTCTCCTGTAGATGTTATAAAGTAATACTACAGCTTCTAAATACTTTAAATACTTCGTAGTAACGAACACTGCAGCGTGAAATACTTAATAGTAACGTTTTAAACTGAGGAAACCACCTGATATTTCTGTGTTAGCTTAAAGAAAAACACACAACCTCCTACATGTGCAATGTTATTTCAACACTAAACAGGGTTTTTAACAGTGATTATTTTCATTATGATTAATCTGCTGATTATTATGTTGGTTAATGTTGTAATCTCTGCTGAATTTGTATAAAGATGTACACAGAGTCCATAGTGACACCTTCACAAAGCCTGTTGTGAATGAGCAGTTGTCCAAATTATCAAAATCATTTAAATCAAAAGCGACGAATCTGCACATTTGGAAAAGCTGTAACCAGGAAGTGTTTTTCTTTTATACGTGTTGTCACTTCATAAATTAAAAATCTATTATCTGATTTAACATCGAATCATTTTAGCACCAATTTTATATTCTATTGGATTCTATTGACCGTCGTACTTTTAATGTTTAGTAGATCTACAGCAGTGTGTTGTGTTTCAGAAGTTCAGTCTATGTAAAACCTTCATTGGTTGTAATATTAAAGCAGTTTCCCTCTGAACAGTATTGGAGAATAGACATAATGAAGCATGGATAGAAAAAAAGTGCATCAAATCTGTTTGTGGCTTCTAATGGTAGAAATCGATTTTGCATTTGTTCAGAGAACTAGTTCGTAAACTTGATTTTGATTTACAATCTCACGAGACAGTAAATAATACAGTTAAAAACATGGAAGTAACAAATATTCGGTTTCTTTTTAAATGATTGTTTAAATCTCTGATAGATTTTGTGATGCCTGACCCGGCAGCACTGAACTCTTCCTCTGTGTTCTTCAGACTGACACTCTGACTGTTGGAGGATGGACCCCGTGGTGCTGAGCTACCGGGACAGCCTGTTGCGGCGCTCCGATCTGTCTCTACTGGAGGGACCTTACTGGCTCAATGACCAAGTCATCGGTTTTGCCTTCGAGTACTTAGCCGCCGAACGCTGCAGAGCCCTGGGGGAGACCATCATCTTCATCAGCCCCGAGGTCACCCAGTTCATCAAGTGTGCCTCTTGCCCCGATGAGTTGGCCATGTTTCTGGAGCCGCTGGATCTCGCTTCTCGGCGCTGGGTCTTCCTAGCCGTGAACGACAACTCCAACCAGACCGCGGGAGGATCTCACTGGAGCCTTCTGGTCTACCATCACAACTCCAACCACTTTGCCCACTATGACTCTCAAAACGGCGGCAATTCGGTGCACGCACGGCGCATCGCCAGCAAGCTGGAGCCCTTTTTAGGTGCAGGGAGGAAAGCGCTGTTTGCGGAGGAGCCCTGCCCTTCACAGAAGAACAGCTATGACTGTGGCATGTACGTTATCTGTATCGCAGAGGCCTTGTGTGAGAAGGCGAGGGTGGAGGGCTCGCCACGCCTTCCTGTGCAAATCATCACCCCAGCCTACATCACCCAGAAGAGGGCCGACTGGTGCAGACTGATCCAGGGTCTGGCTCAGAACGACCTCTGCTGCTCGCTGTCTCTTCCTTAGCACGTCTCCCCATCAGAATATGCAGAACAGCTGTCAGTCACCACATATCTACTGCTGGAGCCTCTGAATGCACTCCTTGAATACAGTATTTAACTATATATGAAGTATATTTCTATTACACTGTATGATGGCTATTACACTATGACAGACTTTAAAAAAGAATGCAATACTACAAATCTTTAATGATTCACTGAACAATTGGTACCATGTTAATCCCGTGTATATGCACAGCAGCAGATAGTATGTAAAGAACACCAGCATGCCTATAAAAGGAATTCCCACCTTACATATTTATCGAGGATGGAGAATATTTCATGTGGACGAGGAGGCGGCGCTGACTTACTTTCTTTCATCAGTGTGGAGCGAATGTAGAACTGTTTACACCGATTACTGCTCAGGGTCATTTTAAGTGAACTAGAATTGACGAGAAGAATGTGCATCTTAACTTTGGCTCCTTTTTTTTTTGTCACATTCATTTCTGTTTCTTTTTTCTTTTATTTTTTTAACAGGCCGTAAACGTCTGTAACTAGAAACATTCAGTTCTGAAACTGTTCAAAAGAAAAATGCCGCATGAGGATGAGATGTGCACTGAGTCCTGTGAGAGCTGGAATGTACGTTATGTTCTGACATAAAGAAACTATCAAACTTATCATCTGTAGAACCACAAAAGTATGAATTTGTTTCATGTTTTTTTCTTTTTTTAAAGGTCTCAGTCGCTGCCTTATTGAGCTCGAGATGCATTAATAAATACGTTTTCAACATGCTTACAATAATTTACATCAGAATTCAAATACACATAACACCTTAGAAGAAATTAACAAATGTGTATAAGCAGTTGTGTTGGTTAAGTGCTACCTTTTGATTAATGGGTATTATGAAAATGTGTTACCAAACTAATACAGTTCAGTCCTCAGCCCGGCTTTGCAACAGCTTATCACTCAAACATCTTATTGTTGTGGTTTGAATGAAAGGAACATAATACTCCCAAGAATGAGAGGACATGATGGATTGCAGCAAAGTAAAGCTGCAACACAACGGAGGCAAAGTGTGAACCGCAGTAGTTTAGATTTGTTTTTAGACATTTGAAACAGAGACTTTCGCTCAACAAGTGTTAAAAATATTTAATTTATTTTTAGAAACGCATCAAAAATATCCACTGATGCTATTTTCATAAGAGTCCACAATTAAAATGAAGGAAACCACACGTCCGTCATTGTGTTTTCAAATACAAACGCACAAAGGAAACTGGTCTTTATTTACATCTTTATTGTTCAGAATCTGGCTGTGACCTCTGACATGTTTATGAGTCACTTTATCAGCTGGAAATAATGAGAATGTGTATGAGTAACAGACTGTTGTTCTGTTTCTCACAAAGAATAAGGTGAAAAGTCAAGATTAATCACAATTTAGACAAATCATTTCCTTCTCTTATCAACCTGTTGCTTTCAAATCTGATGTGTCATTTAAAAAAACATTGTTTGAAAAGCCTGACTATGTTAAAATTGCCACATTACCCAACCGCATACTGAGTATAATCAGCAACCCTCATCATTTAGTGGGTGAAAGGAAAGAGAAGGAGACAACCTCCTGATCTGGCTCGGGGCCCAGCACTGCTCTTAAATTTCACTCTGCTTGGACAGTTTCCACCTCCGCTCTCCTTCCTCTGGCATCCTGCGCTCATCTGCACCCCACAGGCATACTTCAGCCTGAGTAACCAGTCAGACGAGCCGTCAGGGTTTACTGTTGTCCTCGTAAAATGCCACAAAGCCGTGGCAGTCAGCGCCCTGGCTGCACACCGCATTACTGAGACAAAGCACTCAGGCACGGGAACATTAATTTAGACAAATCTGCTTCTAAATGGCCAATTTGCCAAGTTTACTTCATTGGGGGGTTTACAGGGAAAGTGAGCGTGACTTCCTGTCCGGGACTCTAAACTGCACCACGGTTTCATTTATACATCTCCACCAGATCCTCTGGATGGATCATCAGTCGGGACACATCTTGATTAAACTGCATTTTCTTACTATGCACCCAGGTCTCACAAACTTAAATTGGAAAGGCTGCCTTCACGTCAGGCTCTCATGTGTTTGCTCATGACTCACATGTCTTGTTTTGATTGTTGACAGTAAATGATTTATGAGTTCTACAGCATCAATAACCACTATTACTACTATTACTACTATTATTACTGTTATTCAGGGTGTTGCAAAGCCAGCAATTGCTGACGGCAACTATACCATGGTCAGAAACACTCTTGTGGTGGTGGTGGTGGTGGTGGAGGGGCGTGTATGGTGGGTGTCGGACTTTGATAGGGCCCCCCAAGTCCCTTATCCGTGGGGCCCTAAAAGTCCCTTGGAACACTCCTGCTACTAATACTACAACCACTATTATCTATGTTAGAGTTATTTTAAGATGACATCTTGTCCAAAGTTCTGCTGTCACAAGAAAATGTGTTGGTTAAATTAAAAGTATTTATACAGGGTTATATTGTAATGTTCTGAAAAACCTGAACTGAGATGGATAAAACTAAATCTGACTAAATCCTCTCCCTGCTCTTTGCTCTCTTGGCAAATGATGCACATTTCTCTGTGGCAGAAAACAAAGCTTCTCAGTGTCTGTGGTTTTATTTTGCTGCAAACAAACAGTGGGGTTAGTTATAATCTGCGTCATAATCTGAAAACGGGTCATTCTTCTCCTGCTGGACTCAGCTGAGTCTCCTCTCACTGTGCACGTACATGCACAGATATGCAGTGAGATGAAGGCTGAAGACTTTCGAAGGCTTTAGAAGCTTTGAGTGGAAGCGGTTGTGAAACAGTGTTGGATGGAAATGAGCTTCCATAAACCAGATTGAGAGAAAATATAATATAAATGATTTCGTATTGCGTGGACAAACAAAAACTTTTAAAGGATTTATAGTTTAATTTATTGCATGAACAAGCTACTAATAACATATTGATGGTTTCAAATCATAGTTAAATGCAGAGTGGAGGAAAACACGAATATGTGGAACAATTGGTAAAGACAACACATTTGAGAGGAAAGGTATATTTAGCCAGTGACTCCCACCCTGGGGGTCCCGGCCCCCTCAGGGGTCACAAGATCTTTTCTGGGGCTACAATATTTTCACAATAAAATCTGCGTGCACCAGCCTGATAATACATGTGGGTCACGAGCCAAAAAGGTTGAGAACCACTGCGTTACACAACATATTTTTGTAATTCACATAATCACTTAAACCACTTAAGTTAAAAAAGACAAAAACAAGTTAGAAAACAGTGATGGACATTGAATTCAACGTTGCATGTTTGACAAAAGATATAATAAACTGATTGTATTGTGGATGAGTCAGATATCTTCAGTTAGCAGGTTTGCTGAGCTGGATTAAAAGTTACAGGCACATGACAAGTTAAAGTTGCATAAATGAGTAAATGCTATATTGTAGATGCACAGTCAGCAGCTCTCAAACCAAATGAAAGACCATTGGAAGTTTTGAAATTCACTTGCTGTCACACTTTAATATTTCAAGGCCACAAAGGACTTAAATCTGCAGTTTACCTGTGAGGTTTGACTTTTGCCTTCAAACAATATCGCTTCAACAACTTTAAAATCTGCTTCTGCATTAAAGCAGAAATACGTTTATGTTAAGCTGCTCGGAGGCGGGTGAGGTGCGCAGTTACCATAGCGATGTGACCCTGGAAGAAGCGAACCGCCGTCGCTGATGAAGAAGGAGAATATATCCAGGAAGTCTCTCTGTTGTCCCGACCCCAGATGTGCAGACATATATTTATACTTTCATTTAAATTCACAAACAAACACAGGCCTTCGTTAGTTCACCCGCTCACCACTGCTCTTCATCACTGCTCTTCATCACTGCTCTTCATCACTGTTGTGTGTCATTGATTTCAGGAGCAGCAGCCAAGGTTTCTCTGAGGATCTCCACGTGTTTCATATTAACTCGTCAGATTGAACCTCAGGCCTGGAGTACACACACACACACACACACACACACACACACACACACACACACACACAGACACAGACACAACACACACACACACACACAGACCGTGCAATTCCACAGAGTGCGCTCAGAACTGCCTCTGGCCCCTGAAGTGTTGAGAGTGTGTTTGCTCATTACATCATGTCCTGTCACAACACATCTGCAACCAACTTCCACAACATGGAGCCATTTTAGCCTCATTTACACAAAGCGTGCACGAGAAACGAGCAGCATCTCCGTGAGAGGGACACAGAGAACATCCTGTACGGCTCCGTTTCCAGGTGTGCATTGCACATCTAACACGCCTCTGCTGCTCAGGAGGCGTATGTAGGTCAGGTTCAAATCCCAACGTCACATCAGAAGTGAAAGGAGAGGGCGAGAATCAGATGCCCCACTGCCTGTGCAGCGTGATTCCTCAGAGATGAGGCCCAGTTCAAAAACTGTACCAGTGAAATGCAGAAGTTCCAGCCCGGCTTGTTAATCTCACCTGCTCGGATCAGGAGGTGACCTAGAGTTGCTATGTGGGTCGGATATTAAAAGAAAACTCTAACGTTAACGTTCTGTTCCTGCGAAAAACAGTTTTGAATCCAACAAAGACGTCAGAGAGTCAGAAACTCCACCTTCAATATGTGAAGCATTTGACTCGTCCTACAATCTGATGTGAAACAGCAGGACCAGGCCTTTTAAAAAACGTATTTGGGGAAATCTGCAAATGCTAAATGACAATGATGATAATAATACAGCAAGGAAGATAATGAGAAACCCCCGGAGACAGTTGGTGCAGCTGTACACAACACACATCTTACTGTAAATCATTTTGTAAGTATGTACGGTGGCCCTGAGGGACAAACAGCAACTACAAAAAACAACAAGACAACATTGTGGTTGTTATAGTGTTTTGTGATTGTCACTTCAGGGCCACCGTACATATGTGTGCTCTCATCTGTTTACTACAGACTCACATAAGCCTCGTCCAGACATGAACTCCGGAAAATGTCATGAAAATTGGCCCTGACATTTTTCCTGGAGTTTGCTTTTTCACATGTGCAGAATTCAGCAGCAGATTTTGTTAGTCAGACACGTTCATAACAACAGGAAAACATCTGGAACAATCAGGTGAGAGGCGGCGTTTGAGTCGAGCACATCGACACCAACGTTGACCCTCATCGTCAAAAGCCTCTTCAGTGGCGTCTTCCACATGTGGGGCTCCTGAGGTATTTGTATTCTTCCAGTTTTGCTTCCGTCGCATATTTGAAATGTCATCAACACGCCCACTTACTGTGAAATTCAAATCCAACCGCTGTTTTCTCACTTGGACATTTTACTTGGCAAGAGAAGTTCCAGTAAAATGTGAGGAGCAGAGTTCACTGCACGTCTGGGAGCAGCTTTATTTATTGTATTAATCAGAAGAATTTCCCATATGAACCGTCTTGTTATTTTCATCCATTTGATCAAACCATGTGATCTGCTTTGTCTTTAAAGACAAATTTCCAAGCAAATGTACAATACAGGTTTCTATTTATAAGGTTTAAGTAAGGTTTGACTTGTATAAACCTCTATTGTTGACCAACTGAAGAATTATCTCCTCTGATGTAGTTTGTAAGTTTAATAATAATTAACATCAGCAGGAAACAGTAAACTAAGCTCTGTTTCAAGACGTTTTGTGCAGACTACACAAAAACATATAATATTAAGATATAATCGAGGTGCAGGAGGTTGTGTTATCTCCAGGCAGAGCAGGTACGGCTGTTTTTTCCTGGTTTCAGATAACTGAGCCAGCTGCTGCAGGTAAAATTACATTTACTGCACAGACACGAGAAGGATATCGAGGTTCTCATCAAATGATCTGAAAGAAAGAGCAAGAACATCTTTATAATAATCTTATACTATATATATATATTTCTTATGTTCTCCATGTGTATCTTCTTTAAACAAATGGCTTGTGTCACTCGGTGCACTCTCTTAACCAAAGCCACTGATTCTGTGGAAAGTGTCCACACACACACACACACACTGAGTTATGAGGGACCGTAGATCTTTCAGCAGCAGACTTGCACGGGTTGAATTAGTTATTGCTGGAAGGAAAAGGAAAGAGCTGATGAAGTGCAGATGCTGATCCGAGGAGGAAGAGAGGAAAGGATGAGAGTGAAGAAGAGAATGAAAAAGGTGCAGTAAATCAAATTCCATGGTGATGTTCACATCATCCAAACCATGAAGATTCAGACGGCTGCTTCTCGAAGTTGAAAGAATGACGGCATCATTTGACTTTCATGAAAAATTCCCAACAAGAGAGATGTCCAATAAAAATACAGAAAACCCCCTTATACCCTGTCGCTAACTGTCTGTGTCATACGAGTTATTTTCCGCTGAAATGTTGTGATATATTGTTTTTGCGTGTTCTGCATAGTTTCTCTTGCCTCCCACCACGACTCTGTACAGCTCTCTGGAGAATGGGTGTGAGCTTGTTGCTCTCGGCCGACGGTGGGCATACAGATGTATAAATATAGTCGAGCGATCCAACTTGTTTGTGAACTCTGGGGCGTGTCTGTGTGGTCGCAGCCAACGTCCGCTAATGAAAACACGGGCTCACATGTGGCTGCGTCGCTTTGAGGTCGTCTGGCAGGAGACAAGTTTAATCAGAGCTTCAGGAGACTAAGTTTTTTACAATCAAGCTCAGTGGGAACGACGTCTTTTGTTGGCTGGTTTTCCACGGAAATAAGAAAATATACCTCAGTTTTTTGGGGGGTTTTCAGCGTGAGCCTTGATTTATTTAATCTCCAACAGACCTGTAGATGCACCAGCTCATAAACCAAACACACAGAGGCCATTTTCCTCAGGGTGTGAAGCTCCCATGCTGCTATAAACAGAATAATGTTGCACTGCTGGGATCCAGGTTTATAAATCACATGAACACAGGGAATCTGACTTTTCATTTAACAGGTTCCTGACTGATCAGCAACTGAGAAGATAATGATAAGTGGAAATCTGGAGGAAAATGGGATTGTGTCTCCTCTAATAAATAAAAAATACATTCTTATACATTTCTAAGTGAATTTAAAGCTTAACGCCGACACTTCTAACGAGCCTTTTTCCCCAATTCATCTTTTTCTTCTCAAACATGAACTGAACACGATGTTTTAAAGACAAATGTAAAAGCAAATTGAATTACCCCAGAGTAGAATATTTCCAGAAGATGTATGATTTTCATAATTAGCCTGTATATTCTCTCTGGATATTTGGTTCCAGCCTCCCCTTGGATACAGGAAGACACATTCGTGAAACACAGAACCTCTCACTTCATAAACGGATTAACTGCAGCACACTCGGTGCTCGGAGACAGACGTGGACACATTAAAATGCACCGCTGAGGTCATATGTTCTTGCAGGACCTCCGGAGTGTGTGGTGTTATTTTACTGTGAGCAACACCGACCATTACTGTGAGGTTACAGTCAGCGTTCTGCCTCACACCGGGGGGGTCAGAGGTCGCCCGCAGAGCATTCCAGGACAGACAATACGACTCCCTGGAGGTATGGAGGAGGCTGCAGCCTGTCTGGCCATCTGCTTCGACCTGCCCCCCCCCCGCATTACTCCTCGGCTAAAACCGACTCTCACACACACACACACACACACACACACACACACACACAGAGTTACAGTAGTTGCCCTTTGTGTTGCTCGAGGGTGCAATGAGCCAATAATTATAATAAACTGGTTTCTACAGCACTTTTACTACTTACTAGGCAAAATTTGGGAATCATCAGTGGAGGAGGAAATATCCCAATCATTTACTCAAGTAAAGAAATACACCATCACTAGTTAAAGTCCTGCCTTTAAATCTAAAAGTATTGAAGTATTGTCAGAAGAATGTACTCGTAGTATTATTGTACATCATGCAGCACAATGAATCCTGTCAGTTCTGTAACTTTGCATTAAAATACTGGATAGTTATCACTGATGCATTGTGGTAAATTGAGTCTAGACCTATTTTCAGCAATATTATATATATATATATACCTGTCCAGTTTCATCTGTAACAGTGCATCATATTTTATAAGCTGAGCAGATCTTTTGCATGTGAAATATTAATCTGCGTATATCTGTTAAATAAATGCAGTGGATTAAAAACTACAATATTTCCCTAAAACACATTTGAACATTTCTATCGATTGATTGAGTTCTGGGTTCGTCCGCAGGTTCTTGTAGGATCGATCACATGTTCGATACCTCTCGACCTCTTTCTTGGGACACGATCGCTTGACCCTCTGAACCAGGTGTTGTCCTCTCTGGCCCCGCCCCCTTCTCGCTGCAGGAAGTACGCCACCTGTCAGTTGTCATGGTTTCCAGGTGCTGCGGCCTTTGAAGAGGCAAACGGGCTTTTTATGGTTTTAGCCCAAATATTGTGAGCAGGAAATATGAAGGATATTCACGGTTATGTATTACGTTTCATGGGAGAATTTCACTGCTGCACATAATAATGACAGTTTAACTCAGGCTGGTTATTTATTGACGGGATCTCGGTTATTTCAGTTATTGTTATAGAAATGTGGAAATGTGGAGCTCGGTGCTGTTTGTTCACAAGATGTCAGTGTAGTTTCTTGTAGTGAGGATCAGTGCTACGCAGCAAATTCAACACTTCAGTTAATATGTATATATCTATACTGCAAACTTCTGTGATTACCTGTTTGTTTTTGTTTGTTTATTTGTTTGTTTGTTAGCAACATAACGCAAAAAAATATTGAGCAGATTTTTACGAAACTTGATGGAAGGATGTAATATGGGTCAAGAAAGAACCCATGTTAAATAGTAAATAATGAGGAAACTGTATTAAGGAGTGTTGCTATATTCAAATGCATGACTGAACTGACTCTGTTTCCCATCAGATAAAGTCAGAAATATAATCATATTCATGTTTTCATCATCGATTGAATCCAGGTAGAATCTGGAGCTTCTGAGCAGTTGACATTTTTAAAAAACATATTTATTTCTAACCCACAAAAGCCGTGATAGGTTTTTAAATTGAAACTGAGACATCTGGAAGAGAAGCAGCAGGACTGGTGCACAGCCAACACTCCACATGTTGGTTATTGAGCCGTTGTGTGCGTCGGCCAACGTTTGTGTTCCAGTTTTACTATCTAGCCTTTAGTCCTGCAGGTCACAGACTCACCGAGCTGTTTGGAGTCGGGCCTTCTCGTGTTGATCCCGTGTGAAGAGCCAATGTGACGGGATGGAGCGTCGGAAAGTTCCCGATAAATAAATTACAAGTCACATCTTTTCCTCTGCCACATTTCTGTTGCCAATTTAATTGATAGAGATTTCACAAACTAGTCTACATCTACATTTCAGCCGTTTTTCAGTCAGTGAAATATCTTCACTTCCTCATGAACACTCTGATCCTCAATGCATCATTTTTGAGTCTTTTGGTGACTTCATTTGAAACGTATAAAAGAACAAACAGCCTGTGCGCTCCTTCCATGTACAGCAGACTAACACAACTAGAAACATCTCATTCACTTTACAGTTAACACCCACAGGTGGCGTCATTGCTCCAGTATGTTACAGTTAAACTAACAGGTCACTTCAGTCACTCGCCACAACATGATTTCCTTCCATAAATACTTTTTAAAAAAAGACATCCGAGTACCTGTTAACAAGCAAAACAACAAATCTAAACTTTGATGAGTTTACATACATTTGAAATAATGTGGACGTATTTTCTTAAAAGTGCATCGTTGCAGCTAGTTTTAACCTTTCTACTGAAAAACAGTTGGTTCAGTCCACAGTCAGATTATTAACACCACTAGCTCAGCTGATACGTCAACGCTATCAGTTTTTTTCAAGTAATTAACGTGTAGAATTATCTCGTACCTTTCCCCCCCCCTCTCACTTCTATCCTCCATCACTGCTTCTACACCTCTACACTGCTCACACCATCTCAGCGTTGATAAAATGAAACGTCTGTGGGGGGGACAGGCCACGGGAGACAATCCTCATCTGAAGTAAAACCTACTTTATATTGAAAAATAAATACACACAGTCTGTTTTGCATAGTCTGGAAGTGATCACTGAATCTACTCGTTCCGCCAGGGGACGGTCCGTAAGGTGCCTGCAGCCGGACAGATGTTGCACCGTCATGTTTTGCAGCTGGTGCTGGGGTCGATCTACTCGGGGCTTCAGAAGCTGGTCCTGTGCAGGAGGACGTCGACGACTACGAGCATGAGAAGAGCAAAGAGCAGCCGATCGGAGGAGTCGCAGCAGAGAGCAGTGGTTACCTGGAAGAAAGAGAACGGGTTAGTGGAGGCTAGCAATAAAAAAACATTAATACTCGTGTTTTTAGCCTTACTCACAATTACACATATTTCATCACTGTGCATAACCCAACCTCATTTGTTTTATTATTAAATCTAACTAGAGAGCTACAATTTAGTTTTAGCCAGAAACCTCATATAAAGATAAAAATCTGTTTTTCAATGCACCAATACTGACGTAACAAGAGCCTATTACACCTGTCAAATAATAGTGTTATAAAATATAATATACTGTTTACTAGTACAATGTCATAATAAATATAATATATTTGTTTGTCTTAGCAGGATTACGCAAAAAACTACTTGATGTATTAACATGAAACTTGTTGAAGGACTGAAGGACGTTGTCGGGATCAGGAAATAATCAAATAATTGGTGCAGATGGGATCATGGGGCAGATCCAAGAATTTGTTTTCCAGTTTCTTTAACAATGCGTTTTTGATGGTTTTATCCACACTCCTCACCCTGAATGTCTGTTCTTGTACGATCTCCTGTGAGAAGTGTGGAACTGACTAAACAAGTGGCTGAAGGGGGCGCTGTTGCTCAGGAAAAGGTTACACAGTGTTGCTTTAATTTTGTGATTTCTATCTTTAAATCAAAATCTAAATAAGATGTTTGTGATGTTTTAAGAAGTGGTGGTGAACCGACCTCTCTCTCAGGGGCAGGTTGGGGTTACTGAGGAAGGACAGCTGCTGCTCCAGACTGCAGACACGAAAGGCCAAGTAGCAGGAGGACAGGATGAGGAGAATGATACTGGAGGAAGAGGAGGAGACACAGGTTCATGTGACATTTCAATGCTCTGTCCTGGAGGAGCTGCAGTGTCTTTGGATGACCACTGGGAGGCAATGTTTGCCTTCCCATATACATATCATGGATTTATACTGTCCTTGAAAAACCCAGTTTAAATATGTCTTAAAATACCAAAGTGTTAATTGTGATATCGGAGAAATTATTATTACATTCATGCATCTCAAATAAGCCTGCACTCTAATACCTCACAATAATTTAACATGACGGCTGTTTATCTTTTAATTCAATTAAAAGTTAACACATATGCATCCATGTTTGGCTTTTTTATTCCATAACATATTCTTTTTTCAGCATAGATAAAAAAAAAAGAGATTATTGTAATTAATATGGATTATAGAGGTGATGTGGGGGTCGGGGGTCCCGTGGTCCCTCAGGCCCTCAGGGTGAAGGACATTCACCCTGCAGATGCTCCGGTGCAGATGCAGTCAAGAGAGCCTGGTGTTCTCTAGAATTAAAATATATTATGCACCGTCATGAAGCTTAATGATTCAATTAATGAAAAAGCAACATCTCTGTGTAAAAATAAAAACCGAGAGAGTGTTTAAATAGCTCTAATCGCCCACTGTTTATATCTCCATATTAATATGCGCAGTGTGTGTGTGTGTGTGTGTGCAGCAGTGAGTCAGCTGTTGGAGGAGGTGGAGGTGCTGTCGGTGCTGTCTCTCTGTACACTCACAGCAGGGTGAAGAACTTGAGCAGCTGGTACTCCATCTGGCCCAGCTCGGCCATCGGCTCTGATAGAAGACCCCTGTCTGTCTGCAGCGCTCGCTCTGCATCGCATCACACACACACACACAGACACACACACACACACACACACACACACACACACACGTACACAATCATTAGCGGCTCTTGGCTCGACTACAGTACATGTTTCACATTTAATAGTGCTCGCCCACCTGTTATCTGTACATCTGAACACATTTGGACTCAAACAGGAACGCAGCGCTCGCTCCCAGTTGATGTTGTGACAATGTGCACTTTGGAGTTTAAAAATGAATCCTTCTTATCAGCGGTGCTTTCCAAAGGGAGCCGGTCTTTTGTTTACATGTGTGAATCGCTGGAGGCTGCAGCTAAAATACATTAATTAACAGTGTGAACGGTCAGAGGCGACAGCTGCTGCCCCGCAAACGCTCGTGACGATTTTATAAATGTGAATCTTTGTCGTTCACATGAGGCAGAAATATGATGAAAGTGCAGAATGTGAAGAATCCTGTGTTGTTCCCACTGTTGTTCATTCACTGTTCATTACAGCTGTAAACAGTGTATCGCCTGAATGATGTTAAACCAGGAGCCTGAACCATATATTGGTAATCTGCCGATATTTGCTTTTCACAGACGTATCGGAATCCGTGAATCTGTTCTATATATTTGGTTTTTATTTTTATTTCTATGGTTAAACCAACGACTGTAAATAAAGATGGACGACATGTCTCCCCTTCCTCCTACTGTTCAGAAATTAAACTAAAACATCCCGAATACAACCGTTAACATGGAGGAGGCAGGATTTATGACCCATACCAGCCACCAGGGGGCGATCAGGAGGTTTCAGTAGTGATGTCATCATCTTGATTTACAATCTCACAGCCTCAGGTTTGACTGTAAAATATCAAGTCTCAAATATATTTTTTTGATAACGACATCTCAGAAATCACTGCCAATCATTTTTAAAATATAAATATCAGCCGATAAATCAATATTGGACATTTTTACTCCTTAATATGATTATCAGCATCTGCCCAAAAAAACAAAGTGTCCTCAGCTCTGATATGAGACTAATACAATCCTACTTTTGCTCACTAACATGGACACTTTATGAAAATGCTCAATGTTTCTGGTGTAAAACGTTAATTCAAGTAATGACTTCCTGGTTTCCACTCACACACTTGTCCTAAAATCCCCACATTGGCTTCCGGTCAGTTTCCGTATATAGATTTTCGATTCTTTTACTTGTTTTTAAAACACTTCATGGTTTTGCACCATATGACTCACATGCTGACAACGTATGAACCAGTTGGCTCCCTCAGGTCCTCAAGTCGCTCCAAAGGGCCAGACTCAAAGTTTTCATGAGTCAGCTTTAAGCTTCTATTCTCCGAGCCAGAGGACGTGAGACTTCAAACCTTCCTCTCCAGTCGTGCTTTGACAAAGAAGTCATTTTTACCTCTCAAGTTGTTTTTAATTGTTTCTTTTATTTGCTCTTATGTCTTATTATCATGCTGTCAATCACATGTGGCCTGCATGAAAGGTGCTGCATAAATAAAGTTTGATTGAGCGGCGATGATACAAAAGCGATCAAACACAGGCTGGTATATGGAAACGCTCTCCAGCTGTTGAAGTGTCCTCACACAACTCTGACAGCAGACATTGTTTGTGATAATCTCCACTTAATCTGCATCCGCCCAAAGCTTTTTAATACAGGCCCCCTCGTGATTTAATCTCCATTTGAAGCTTAATGTGCCCGTTGCGTAAGAGCTGGTGCCGTCCCCAGTCTTTTACTGTCTCTCCTCCTCCTCTCACACACACACAGAGGAACTCAACTCAAATGAAATGAAACATAGAAACACACAAACATGTAAAGACTCCATAAAACTGAATAAATCCACGTGTCGGAGTAGAAATAGACAAAGACATTCACAGCTACTTTTGTCATCTGATTTTAATCTAATACAAACTGTTTCTTCTTCTTCTTATTATTATTAGCAAGGAGGTTGTGTTTTCACCGATGTCAATTTATTTGTTTTTTGTTTTATTTGTTAGCAGGATTACAAAAAACTACTGAACCTACTTCCACAGAACTTGGAGGAATGGGGCCTGGAGAGAACTCGTGAAAGTTTGAGATTAAGTTGCGGATCCAGGAACGTTTTTTTCTTTACCTTTGTTTTATGACAAATAAATCATTGGTTTTTCAAAACAATCGTACGTAGGAGGGACAGTATAATGACCTATGAAACTGTTCATGGATGCCACCTTGTTGTTGGGCAGAGCTCCTAAATCTTTTAAATCCTTGCATTGACTAAGGAGGTTGGGTTTTTGTGTTTCTCTCTGACTGTTAGCAGGATTATGCAAAAACTACCAAACCAGTTTTCTTGAAACTTGGTGGAAGGGTGCGGTACGAGCTGAGGAAGAACACCTTAACTTTTGGAGCAGATTCGATTAAAGAGACGGATAGAGCGTTAGCCTTGGTGGAGGTATACACTCTCTAGTTTTATATCTATTTTACTTAATATATCTCTTGTCTATTTCTCTGTTTTCTTTCAAACACCCATTTAAAAACTGAAAGTATCCACAAATAACAACTGGTTTAACACTAAATGTTGCACATTGAGGTTTTCTATGTTGGAAGGATGTTGGATTTTAGTCATAAAATCTATTAAGGTGCTGCTACAGATTTCAAGAGGAAGAAGCACATTCAAAATCCCTTTGGAGTCAAAACAGACACAATTCACTATGTGCCGCCTCCGTCCAGGCAGGTCAGAGCAGAAACCTGAAGAATGTGGCCTTGGATAAATCCTGGACTTTGTATCCATACAGTGACGCTGCATCTACATCAGAGAGTTTTATCACCTTCCAGCAGCTGCTCGGATTTGAAGGGGGTGTCCGCGGCGCTCAGGCTGCTGGTGGAGTTTCCCAGGAGGTCAGGAAGGGAGGAGGACACAGACACCACGGAGGGTTTCCTCCTCCACTTTAACACTGAGGGGAACTGGTCCACCACGGGGAATTCGTCTGTGGTCGGGAACTCGCCCTGTGGCACAGAGGGAAAGCGGAGAGTGGGTTGGAAAGATGGGGATTCAAACCCGGGGGCGTGGCTGTAGGTGGGCCTGGAAAATCTTATACTTAACATTGTAAGTATAAGTACATACATATACATATTTAAGTACAACAAACGATTGTGAAATCAACGATTATAAACCACAGACATTAAAGTCTCCCGTATTTAACAAAAAGGAAAAAAAGATCAAAGCTCAGAAATAAATAGAGCTATTGTATGAAAGATGATTTTTTTCTATAATCATCATGTGACTCTCTCCCTGACACTGTGGAACTACTGAGCTAAACACAACATGTCACTTCTCATTTGAAATGTTTCCACAGATCTGCAGCACATTGATTCAATCTGGTGATAAATCTTTCAAACACTTAAATCAGTTCTTCATGAGTCAACCTCTGTAAAGGGGATATTAGCTCTGATGGGTTTAAAATATTTACTATAATTAATTCACTGATTAATAAAAGTTGCAGGTAATTGAAACGATGCATCTTGGGATATGACTGTATCGTGTATTTTTGGTAACGTGCAGTTATAAATGTCGGTTATAACTATGAGAAGACTTTCAGTTAGATTTTCTTAAATGTTGTTACTGTAATTAGTCTAATTAGTAAATTATGATAACTATTAATTAAGCTGTTACAACTTTTTAATTTTCAAGCTTTGAATGGTGTAAATATGTGTTAAATATGAAGGGAACCTGTATGAAATCTATATACTAAAGAGATATTAAGCTAATTAATATAATTCATCTTTTAGATTCAAAATTTTCCAAGTCCAGCTTTGGTAAATCTCATTAAAAACAAAAACACTGGCATCCTGAACAAACAGCCTTTCTGTCTCTAATATCAGTTTAGATGAAAGCCTGATCAAAGACGAGCATGTTAACAGAAGTGAATTATTCCTTAATACAGAAGCCGTTGTGTCGCAGTGTGGCCGACGGTAGCTGCACGAGGTGACTTCACACAGCTCTTTGATAATAATTCACTGTGAGGCTGCAGCTGCAACTGAATCATCTATTGATTCCTGTCTGTGGAAGAAGGGAAACCGGCCTGCAGGTCAGAGGTGGCTGCACGTGAGAGCTATCAGAGGCCTTCAGAGCCAACAGGACAAACCACAAGGAAATCATTTCAACCTAAATGGATGGCTGATGATTGACGTTTCCCCCACTTTGATCTTTAAAACTATTTGATGGTTTATGAAAGAGCGTCTCTCTGTTAAAAACAAGTTTTACTGACCAATGACAAGATCGGCTCCTCCATGAACTGCTTCAAGCTCAGACTCTTCCCATTGACCTGCAGAGGGAAAGTCACATTGAGTCAAGCTGAAGTACTTTAGCATGGATTAAACACAAGATGTACAATGTTAGAAATTATATTTAAAAGACAGAAAAAGTTAAGGAAAGAAAAGAAGCTGATTAACTGACCACACATTATTTAATCTGAATGGATCGTACAGATTAATGTGTGTGTGAGGCCCACTGACCTGTAGGTGTGTGCAGATCCTGCGAAGGACGTCGTACACGCTGTCTCTTGACAGCAACGATACGAATACATACTGAGGAAATAAAAAAAGAGAAACAGTGATGTTGTTATTCAGGTTGTAACTTTCACAGTATACAGAACACTATACAGAAAGACAAATAAACTGGAACTACCGCCCTGGAGTTGTGACCACTGAAATCTAATCAGTTCCTCTTTGAGTCAAAGTGACAGATTTTAAGAAATTACCTTAAAAACAGACTTAAAATATCACGTTCAAGAAACAAAAATCCATTATTTTTGTGAGGCCACATGACCTTGACCTTTGACCTTTGTGAGACAAAGTGAACACATTCACAAGGCAAAACGTGTGTTTTGATAAGTCACTGTGACATTGACCTTTGACCTCTAAATTCTAATCAGGTCATCCTTGAATCCAAGTGAATGTTTGTGCCAGATGTAATGAAATTCCCTGTGAGCGTTCCAGATATATCACGTTCACAAGAGCATGAGTTCACTGTGACCTTGACCTTTGACATTCGACCACTGAAATCTAATCAGTTCATCTTTGAGTCCAAGTGAAGGTTTGTTCCAGATCTAAAGACATTCCCTCAAAGTGTTCTTGAGATATCATGTTCACAAAAACAGGAAAACTGGGGAAATGGAAATATTAATCTGTGCTTAGTGTTAGAATCAGTATAAGTAAATAAAGAGACGTTTGTTCATATCTATCTCCACAGTTTTAGAGCATCAACAATACTGGTGGAAAGGTTAAAAGGTTTCCAGGAGAATAACACTTCAGGGATTGAAAAGCTTTAATCTGAGGCACAAAGAGGATATTTCTCTAATCACATTTCTGTTCCACTTTATTCTTTCAGGAAAAATTACGAGCGACAGGTCAGTGAGGGCTTAAAACAAAACATCCCTCTGACCTGGATAAATATCGCTGTTATCTGAAAAGTACTTTTGAATTTTATCTGTGAGCCCTTTGAAAACACTGAGTCACTGTTCCTGCTCTGTATCAGTTCATAAACAGTCCTGTAGCATCTCCCCTGATAAAGTCACATGAGGAAATTAGCCGCAAACCTTTTAGCTCCTATACAAAAGGAACCAGGCCCGGTCACTTTTCAAACATATGTGGTTGCACTGTGAGTTTGGTTATGTAACGTGTGTGTTACATAATCCTGCAGACATACTGTGTAAGGACAGAGATATTTGTCCTTGTATGGCGTGAAGCATTGTATTGAGTCATGTTTCACCTTTGACAGCAGAAGGTGATTCTTTGCTGCTCTGACAATGTGAAACACACACGTACAGTACAAAAGGTAAATGTGTATATATATATATATATTATAGTATGTGAATGTCTGAGGTGCTCTGAGAAACTTGTGCTACTTCTCAACTTTGTGATTCCCAACTTTGTAGTCGGCTCTTTGAGTGTGTGCTGCGGCAACAGTTTGCATGAAGCGGAAATATCTGTGCAACCACCACAGATTGTAAATAAAGATGGACGACACGTCACACAAAACTGAAGCCAAAATACCCCAGATACAGGCGCTGCCATCTTCATCGTCATTTTGATCTATTCTCATAAATTCGCAAACAGAATTAACAAAAAGAACAAAAAGATCAGCTAAAAATCTGCTAAAACAACGTGACAAAGTTTTGTAAGACTTGTTATAAACCTGCAAAATGCTGCCAGATGTAAATAGTAAATTTCAGAAATTCAAGAAAGAGCAATTTGTCATTTTATTCAGTCCTTTTAAAAGCAACATTTTTTCACCTGAATATATATCTAATATTTTACGTACCACATTAAATACAACATAGTATTAGACCAGATTCAACCATATGAAAACACGGAATACGTGAAATTACATATTTGAATAATACATTTCTAAAATGCTCACATGCCTGTGTGTTTTTAAGTTGAGTTAAGATCCTTGTCGATGATTATTCTGCTGCTGAGGTCGGAGCGGAAGCTGAAGGGAACTTAACACCTGATGAAAACCACCTGATGACGACAGGTCGAGTCTGATACAAAGTGAAGAGGCTCCATGTGGACATTTGGCTGCGGTGGTGGAAAAAGCCTCCACTGTGTGGTGCTGCCAGGCCGGGACTCCACTCTGCTTCTATCTATAGCGCGGCCGTGTTGTTTTTTCCATCACACCTCGACTGGAAAGTACGCCCGTGCTCTGCTAATCAGCATAAGCATTTTAATTCACTGCGACTGCAGTGGAGGTGTTTACCTTCTGGCCGGTGTCTGAGGTGATAGCCAGGCCGTTGGGCACCAGGCCGGCTGTTTTGTGCTTCTTCACCAGCCTCACGGAGGCGACAGGGATCGCCACCTACGGAGAAGATGGAGAAAAAGGCACAAAAACAACATTTATAAACAGACAAAGCTCCGAGGAGGTAAAAACAAGGTGATGAGGAGGGGAAAACAACACGTGAGTTAACGGAAGACAGACACTGACGAACACTGAGGGAAAGACCCTTAAAGAAAATGGGTAGAGGACATGAAACGTGTCAGATTTCAGTCAGAATGTGAGGAATGCAGTCAGAGTAAGAAGCTTACTGTCACTACGATGTCAGGAGAGGTTGGGTTTCAGGGAAATGAACAACATATCAAAGAGAAAATCACATAACTGGTGGAGGTTAAAGGTTCAGGGAGTCTGAACATACATGCATAGAAAGAGAGAGATTTTCTATGTGGGAGAATTAAGACTGTGTTGGTCCCTAATCCTGCTCGGAAGACCAGTCAAGTAATTTGTCAAGTTGTCCAGTTGGTTTGTCAGACTGTGACGGGGAGTCCCCGGGTTCACGTCAGTCATTCTGAGTCTATTGAGCCGGCCGTCAGGCGTCCGCACCTTGATGTCTTTGCCGAAGAGGTTGGCATAGAAACACAGCCAGTTTCTGGAAATGTAGAGTCGACCTTGTAGAAGAATGTCTCTGAGGAGAGCGCAGGAGTACACTGAGGACACACCAGAGAAAGTACACTTCACTTATTCTTTCAACAACACTAAACAACAACATACAAGTTAAGTTAAACAATATATCTGAACCTAGAATCACTTTTTCATTTCCTGGTTAAATAAAGGTTAGGTACAAATAAAATAATACTCTGATCTGCACTGTAACACGACACAGTCTTAATCTTCATGGTAAAAAAAAAAAGAAAAACTATGAAATAACAGATAAAAATCTATTATATGATTAACATATATGATCATGTTTTGGTTTTATGTAACTGCCATCACATTAGCATCGGATCATATTTACATTCCACAGCTTATGACTCATTGTTGATTATTTTTCTGACCAATAAGTTAATTAGTCCGAGTTTACACTGTAAGAAAAATGCTGTTAAATTGCTCATATTTCTGCAGAATCAAAGGACACATTCAAAATCCAAAGATACTCTACGTTAATCTTTTAATTATATTAAAACAGAAGTAAATCACCAAAACTGTGAAACTGAAACATAGATTTTGCTTGATTAATTATTTGATGATCAATCAATTATCAACATCAGCAAAACTCATTAATCTGATGAGTCTGAGAGGATTAGAAAAACAGAAGCAGTAGAAATAAACGACTATAATGAATAAAGCTGAAGCATGAATATGAACAGGTTGGATAAGGAAACAGATGCAGCAGCAGCAGCACAACAACAACACACTCTGAAAGTTTCCAGTACCTTTCATGAGAATCTCATCCTTGGGTACACACTGGAACAGTTTGTGGTACTGCGAGTTGTACTTGCTGACAGTCTGTGCAGAGGGACAGGGCAGAGTCATGAGCAGCTCCTTGGTGGACCGGCCTGCCTGCACGGCACCAGCGCCGCCGGCACCACCGGCCACTCCGCCGCCGCCGGCCACTCCGCTGGCTGCAGACACCACCCTCTCCCTCAGAGGACGCGAGCTCTGCACCAGGCTCAGCACGTTGGCACCGTACACACACACACACTCGCGCACATCCAGGGCCTGGAGCAGGCTGCTGCAAGACACACACTGTTCCCCTGTCGCCGGTCAGTACAGGGCAGGGATGGATCGCTGCCTCGCTGCATCTACCTCTGCTCTACATGCACGAACACACACACACATACACCTACACACACCTAAACACACCCACACACACACACTATAGAGTCACAGCAGCAGTGCCTCAGTCTGCAGCCACTGAGCTACAGGAACTACAAGGCTCTCTTTCTCTCTCTCAAATACACCTCCAGTGACTGTACACTTTGCAGCTGACACCCTCCCTCTCCTTCTCCCTCCTCTACACACACACAGACACACACACACACACTCTGCCCTTCATCATTCTGAGCTGTACCCAACTCTCTTTGGCACACACACACGTGGTCTTCCTCACTGTTCTCTGTGGAAATCCCATTTTCTGTCTTCATCTTTCCTCTCCCTCCGTCTGCCTGTGGTGTCAGTCGGTGACACAAAGTGCCTCTCAAACCAAGTCTTATGTTTCTTCCCCCCCGAACACACAAGAGGTCTCATTCATCCCCCTGCCTTCCTCAAACTCCTGAAATCTCTGCCACCAAACCATTTCCCCCCCATTTCTCCCTCCTGTCCTCTATCTCATCCATCTTTCCTTCCCCTCATGTCGGCTCACTTTGCTGTTTGATGTCGGCCGCCCATGTTTTTATCTTGCTATTAATAGCCAGTGCTGGAGCAGCTCCCGTCCTGCGTGATACGGAGCTTACAGTAGGTTACAGTACCGCACAGGGCTCCATCACGAATGGAGGAAAGCCCGGGGATAATGCAGTCTGTCACTGAATAAACATTTGCTGGAGAATTCATTAGTGAAATGGCATCGGGTGATTTGTTGTGAGGTGCGGTCGTATTATTTCTGCCCTGTCATGAAGCTGCTAATGTATTTTGAGGACACTGGGCAGGACTGCAGCAGATGCTTTGTTGCATTATAACATATTATTACTTCAGTATGAAAGGTGAGGTAATAGTCCATAGAAGACAATCAGGTAGGATCTATTATGTGAGACAATACTAAGACAGTGGTGATTGGGTATAAAATCACTGCTGAGCTTTTGTCAATAATATAATTTGTTTGAATATCGAGTCTAAAATGTTAAAGATAAATAAATTTGATAAATCTCATTTTAATGGGAGGAAATATTCATTTATTTATTGTCACAGATGTATTACGGATGCATGGTAGTCTTTTTTGCCTCTATCATGCATATTCTTAAAATATAAATTAACTAATAAAAAACTAATCATACTCCAGTATACATAGGTTAAGATCAATAGAACTGGTCGGACTCACTCAGACAAACCAACCATGTGGTGGGATGCAGTGAAGTACATTTTTCATGTACTTTACGGGTAACCTACTTTTCACTTTTACTCCACTACATGTGTCAGCAAATATCTGTACTTTCTACTACACTGGATTTTCATGAACCATTAGGTTGCATGTTGAACACGTTGTGTCTATAACTGGGGGGGAACTGGTTCACAAAGCGTCGCCTGCAGCAGCGTCACTCACTGGTGAAGAAACATCCAAAATGGATTCGGAAGAACACTGAGTCATGAAGGTGTCGTAGACGTTTGCATTCGGGAACAGACTCCACTCTGCAAGATCGTTTTACTTTTAACAATTTAGATAACACACATTTTTGTCTGTTTGTACTTTTAATTGAGTGAAATGTTTGAGTTCTTCCTCCACCATTGGCACTAACATCAAACAGAGACCAGACTCACCGAGCCCCTGTAGCATTTCTTCACATCTTCATAGGACAAGTCCTCGATCAGCTGAAACCTGAAATGAAAGAGAAATAATCCTTATTCAAGACATTTATTTACCTCTCAAATAATGATGGTTGTTTATATATGATGCATCTACAAGTCAATTCAATGTGCTACTGGGAATAAAGAAAAACCTTAAAATAATTTAATATATTCACAGATGAAAAGAACCATCTGGCAAAACACTGGCAGCGTAACAAATGGTGTTTAGCTTGTGTGCATGTGTACAGTATGCTTGTGTCTGTGCATGTGCACGTTGCATGAAAATCCCAGCTGGGTCAAGGCTTCCACATGACAAGTTAATCACCATTGTGTGCATAACTGCAGGGAGACGAAGGCTGTCACCGAACAACACGGAGGAAGATAAATATTGAGTTGTTTGAATACAAATAGTGACCGTGCCAGCAGATTATCCATGTTGTTGTTTTTATAGTCAGGATACATCCACACAATCACACAATCACACACACACACACACACTCTGTGGCATCACACTCGCCTCAGGATGAATATTCAAAGCAGTGCAGCAGATGTCCCAGCACAATACTCATATTTATGTGTAAGGCAGACAGTTGAATACAGTTTAATCAGCCCTTTAAGGCAAATGTCATTGAAATGAACTGATGTCACAGTTAAAACAACAAAGTCTGAGAGGGAGGATGTTTCTGACGGGTGGAGTCTTCTCTCTCTCCCTGTATCTCTGTGTGAGTGTCAGGTGATTGACAGTGAGCAGACGACTACGCTGACGTGAAAACACTCTCCTGCTCGGGCAGATACCGAGAGAACAGAGGCGCCGCGGCTCTGCTACGTTTTATCTCTGTCTGTGGAAGACGTTTCTCATTTTGAGAAATGGAAAAAGACATGAATACAGAGTCAGAGAGTGATGGAGTCCAACAGGAATAAATCTGCCCCTGTCATCCTCTTAGATTCTTTTATTTTGTGATGATAAAAGTGAAAATATACTGTATTTATAAATATATAAAGGTCAGATACATTTTACGATAAAATACTAGGTGGACAGTAAAGAATTATGTTTACTTACTTTATTTCTATGGTCATTTATACTTCTACTAAACTATATTTTAGAGATATATCGATCTTTTTATTCCCCGACTTTTATCTGACAATTAAAGCAACTGGTACATTTTTTGATGCATAAAACATGCGATTTCAAATCAATTTACTGTACGAACCTTAACCTTTGTACTATTTTGAATATACATTTAAAGGTTGTTTCTCTGTATATTGCACCAGCAGCATCTCAGACCACAAAACAAATCCTTCATCAGCCGCACCCCCCCCCCCCCCACCAACCCTCTGTGTTCTCAGCCTACACAGTCTATAGGTGTTGTAATGTCACTGTCCCTAAACACACAGTCACAAACACGTGTCTTGCTTTGGGTGTTTGAACTTCGTTGTGGTCTGATCCAGTTGTCGCTGTCTGGGTAGTGGGAGCGGGGGGATTTATCTTAACTATTGGCTGGTGACTTTTTCTCAGCAGCCGGCATGGCGGCTAGCAGCAAATAAAATGGCTAGCATCGCATGCGTAGCCGTGAATGATCCGGCTTTTGTTTACCTCTGTCTGAAATGTAAAATGCTTCAATATTATGGACTGCACTTTAACTCAGGTCTAACTCTTCTTCTTCTACATCTTATCTTCCAAAATTACCCAGGAGTAAATGTGCTAATGTTGCCGTTATACACGGGAGCAAGCTTATAAATCATCCTTACTAGCCTTACGAGCTAGCTGCGACCTCAGGCCCAGTACAAATTTAACTAACGCAAATGCAGCGTAGGTGAAAAGTAAGAAAAGGAAACCACTTCATACATTTTATCTTAACGAGTGTTGAAAGAATAATATTTCATGAAAATCTATTTCTCATCAAGGCCGATTCAGCAGGAACCTGGAGGAACATCACGGTGTAACAGTAGCACATTTGTATTCTCCTTGGACAGCGTCCTTTACTGAGGTGCATCCGGTTAAAACACTCCTCAGTGTTGACTTTACAGAAGCAGGACTGTCGGCGTCGCCGCTCCGATGAGAGATCGTCCTCTGGGGAGGAAGAAACGACCTCTGTCCTCCAACAGCCTGACTCTGCTGCTTCTCACAGCGGGAACCTGACGACACCTTTAATTGTGCTGGAGAGACGATGATTTATACGCGTGGACAGCAAATAGGTCAGTGTTCATTTAAATTATTATTGTTATTGTTTAGTTTGCAGTTATCACGAGAAAAAAAATATGAATCAACATCAGAAATCATATTATTAGTATTAGATCTGCCTATTTACCCAAATCTGCTCCAAAATGTAATGGGTGGTTCTTCTGGTCCTAAACCACACCCCCACAACATTTTATAGAAATGAGTTCAGTAATACATACTTCAGAAAACATAACCTTCTTTTGCAGAGGTCCCCTGATCTGATTTTGTCAGGTTTCCTTTTTTACATTAGCTTATTTGATGATACTTCAAAGACTGAACTGAAAGATGGCCGACAATGAAATTAAATTAGAGCTGAGCCATATGTCAGAGTGTGAAGTATTAAAGGTGACAGGGCAGCCGCCTCCGAGCGAGACTTAGTGAAATATGGTTTCCCCCTAAGAGTGAGATATAAAGGACAGAACTGTGCTAACACAAGATAGATTAAAATAGAGCAGAGTGATGAGCGGAGCGGCAGAGACGACAATAAGCTGCTCAGAATCTCTTCTCCTGCTACAATTCATTGCAAAATAAAAAGGTAGACGCATGCTTTCATGATTTCACACACACACACACACACACACACACACACACACACACACACACACACACACACACACACACACACACACACACACACACACACACACACACACACACACACACACACACACACACACACACACAGAGAGAGAGAGAGAGAGCGAGAGAGATAGATGTATTGGAGAGTTTAGGACTATAAAGCACAACAACCACTGAACAAGCTCGACAACAGATCCAGCTCCACATGCAAATCCAACCTGCTGATGAAATACTTGTGACGTTGTTAAAAGCTCAGTGGACGATTGTTTGGTCAAACTACTGTTGTCAAGGTGATCGGTCATTTGCATCAGAGCAGTGAACATTAGAAGCTTCACAAGTTACAGTCTCAACTGTAGGAAATGTACACGGTGGAGTAAAAAGGCCTAATGGAGGTTTCACTGGGCTGGAAAAGGACCCAAGCAGGGTTTAGAAGGGGAGAGGTGTGTGTGTGTGTGTGTGTGTGTGTGTGTGTGTGTGTGTGTGTGTGTGTGTGTGTGTGTGTGTGTGTGTGTGTGTGCATGGTCTTGGTAAAACACATGTGGGACATAAATGTGTTTACACAGTCACATTATGGGGACTGGTCTTCCTTATGGGAACAATAAACAAGCCCCTGTAATAGGTGTGTGTGTGTGTGTGTGTGTGTGTGTGTGTGTGTGTGTGTGTGTTGTTTGCAGTGCAGTGAGCTCGCCTGCTGGACACCTTAAACACACTTTAAGTGACACATCCCTCACTTTACATCTGTACTGTCTTCAGAACAACACTAAGAAAATTCATCCTGCAGCTATCAAAACCTTCAGAAATGACCAAACTGCTGTAAAAAGTTAAAAGTGAAACCCGTCTTCATGTTTTTTCACATGTAATAACCTTTGTTTTTCCACTAAAATATCATGTTTACTTACAAAATATCCATGAATACCTTTAAAATGTCCAAGAATACCTACTTTAAAGGTGAAACTTTAATGAATCTAACAGGTAATCCATAACCAACCCAATTTACAGCAGAGATCATGTCACAGGGTCAATAGCTCGCCCCTGATTAACATGTGATTATTCTGTGCAGCTTGTTCTCCGTGTGCAAATTCATCCCTCTCCCTGTTCCTCGCTGGTAGAAAAGACGTCCCATGTGACCGTGTGATGAACAATAGTGCATGTGTGCTGCTCCTCCCGCCTGCTGCTCGCCGCCTATAAATAGGAACCACAGAAGCTCGGCATTCCCAGGTGGAGAGAGGAGAATGATTATTAAAAACACAGGCGGCTCTGTGGGGACCAACTGGCTTTTCTAGTCCTCGCGCTCGCTCTCCGTCTGTGCCTCTCTTTAAAGCACCATCCAGGTCTTAATCAATACCGCTGTTGCATCTAAGAAAAATGCTCTAGGCAATTCCCACTGTGGCTTTAAAGGAGCTGCGGATGAGGTGCAGCGGGGTAAAGCTTGTTTTACAAAGGGGATTAAAAGAGGTTGTGTTAGGATGGCGTGTGGGGAAATGATGGACAGCTGAAGGTGAAGTCTAGCGTCACTGAAGTGTCACTTAAAGTTTATTTTAGACAGTTTATTTGGAATTAATTCATCAACATTTACAACCACTAAAGTCAGTGTTGGAGGGAATCACAATGTGTACAAACAGGCTTTGTCCTAATTCAGGGGTCGGATCCTTCGGAGGACGACACAGTTTAATGAGTCGATCAAACTGAGACACTCTGGTCTACAGAGGATTCCCTGTTTGTCTCACCAGCTCGTTCCGTCCTTACCATTGCATCTGTAGCTCGGCCGCCCGTACGGCTGATTCGTTCCTTTCCTACCATAGGCTGGCCCGAGAGGGACCCGCCCTCCAATGCTTTGTTGCTCGGAAACGGAAGCCGTGTTTGCAGCAGCCTTTGAAACGTGACAACATGGCCGCTCCGCTGTGACGCAATCAGGCTTGAAACGCAGCCTCCGAAGGATGCAGCCCAGGGGACGAGGCTCCAGTGAACCGGTCTGAGTCCTGCACACGACGCATAACAATCCATATTGACCTAACAAATCCAAACAATTCAGTTTCATCCCGTCTGTTATTCCAGAAGTTGTGGTTTAGAAATGAAACTAAACCCGATAGATTACAGGCAGATTAGGAGCAAAGCCACAATGTCGCCTGTGACGTGTGTTTCTGTGTCGGCCCGACGCATGCACCTTGTCCACGTATCTCCGTGCCCTTGGCTGTGCGGAGGAACAGTGAAACTAATTACTGGCTCAAAGGATCCTAAATTGAATCCTAAATTAGAAAGGGAACACCTCCCATCGGTGGCCGGTGGAGCAGCGGACTCCCTGACAGTGACTTGACTGGAGGAGGGGAAATTGGGAGTTAAGTGAGAGAGGAGGACTTATTTTCAGTTGCGTTCTGATTTGAAACAAGACTCAGTTCATAGAAAGGTGAAAATAAGGTCATTTTTTATTTGTTTGTGCAGCCGACTGACAGATAGTGAATGAGCAGCTGTCGCCTCGACTCAGAAACTACAAACACTCTGAGCTTTAATTTCCCAGGCACCAGACAGTGTCTGAAACAAATGTCTGGAAACTGTTTATCAGGAGGTTCAGTTACAACCCAAACATCGTCAGCGAGGAAACGATGGACTGATGATAGCAGCACATGTTCCATAATCCAACTGTGGTTACAGCACGAGATTAAACTGCACGTCCGGAGAAACACATTTTATATATTTGAAAGCTTTTACATGAGCTGCAAGAACATGGAGATGGAACAAGAGACAGAACATTGACTGAGGAAACCTTAAGTATTTTACATGAAATCCCTAAATGCCCAAATTAACAAAATATAATATAAACAAATATTCAAGTTTACACTGGATAGTTAATGCTTTATAAATACAAGGCAGCACACAACTGTCTACACAAATACTGTGCTATATAATAGTTTTGTTAACTACAGGAAGTTGTCACCTATCTCTTGAGTTCTACACGTGCAGCCACTTATAGCTTTGGTTTCACGGAACATTTATTCCATGTTTGAGTATCAGTCCCTTTCATTAACGTCAACAGGCAGATGTTTCTAATAAAACCTCTCTGATAAGAAACCAGACAAGAGTTCAATGAAGTAAATCTCAGGAGGAGGAGGAGCCCAAAGCAGAGCTAAAAGAAAAGCAAATATCACACTTAAAACTCAGCAGTTGCCCAGAGATAAGATTCAGAATTAAAGTTTACGTTGCTTTGTGTCTCCTGAGCAACCGTGAGCAGAAACCACCTTTTAGGTCAATGATACGTGGCGGTTGTGTGTATTTATAAAGCTCCTTATGGCCCAGTAGCCGTAAATCAACACCAGCAGCTTATGTAGACAAATATTTACAAGCGGACATGTTGCTGGCAGCACCAGAGGACAAACAACACACACACACACACGACTTGTTGAGTGACTGACATGTGCAAAAAAGAGTTCAAGTCCCTCCCATTCACTGGGTCGTCCAGCACACACTGTGCCTCTGTGCCAAATCCCTCGCAAGACTGATTCCCCGGATTACACTGCTCCTGTCTCCAATCCTTCTTATATAACACACAAGTATATACACATGCATTCTTCTGCCGACGTAGAGAGACATTAAATAGATTAGAACACGTTGTTAGTGGTATAACTTCAGCCATTTGCATGTTCTACCCAGGACTTTGGGGGGGGGGGAGAACATCCTTTGTGAGTCTGTTTGTGTGCACGTGTTTGTGCACATTTGACCATTGTTTGACATCAAATGCAGCTGAAATAAAAGTAAAACAAAATAAGTGCTGTGAAAATAAATCTCCTCGGGCTGTAACTCATGACCACGCACAGGATACAGATGGTGAACGAGGGGAAACAAGAGCAAGCAAGTGTAGCAGCATAGCCTGTGAGAGTGTGTGTGTGTGTGTGTGTGTGTGTGTGCGAGTGTGTGTGTGTGTGAGAGATTTGCCTGAAGTGTCCGTGTGTGTCGTCGTCCTTGGAGGGGTCCAGGTCCTGAGTTGAGAGCAGGCCTGTTTCTTCGCTCTGCTCCTGCTGCTCAGTCATGCTCCTGGCCCTGAACACACAAGCACACAGCTCGATGTTAACAGCAGGCATCGCTCCACCGGACTTTCATGTGCACTCGTACAACAACAAAAAAAAGATGTTTGCGTTTGTTTCCAGATTTGGCCCCAGAATAGAGTTCGTCCTGTAAAAGTTAACGGGGCAAACCGGGTGGACTCTTGTCTTCAAAATCAACACGGCGCTGATGCAACATTCAAAGTCTGATTTCTGCTGCTTTGCACTACATTAAAAATCTCTGCTCAGCAAAATAAGGCCGTGTTCGTGTAAATGGGGTCAACGCTCACCCAGATGTAGGAGAAATATATAACAGCGCCTCAGAGGTTGTGCAGATGGCTGACCTGACGCGCTGCTGGGAGCTGACGCAAACCTTTCTTTAAAAAAAAAAATGTTTTACTCTTCACACCGAAACTATTTGGAAGCAAATGCCTCACGAAAAACAAACGAGAGCCAAAGAAAGAAGGAGAAACGAAGGTGGTTGGTTATGAGACGCATAATTAAAATTAAAAAAAAGGTCCAGTGAAGGAATGATTCATGTAAAGAAACAGAATCACAGCTTGATGGATGAAATGTGGCTCAGGTCGTTCGAACGGCTAAATGCTGTGATTTGCACACGTTGGTAAAGTGCAGTAAATGGCTTCTGGTGGGAGGAAAACAAACAGGTGTGACCCTGACCCTGAGGTCCCCACATGAACACGAGCACCAACACTACAATGTGACTGGATGTTATTTAACACAACTGATAAAAGAAGGATTTTAATTATCAGTGTTACATTCATTGATATTAGATTCCAACCGCTCATCCATTACTTTGAGCTATTTGTGGTTTATTTATTTATTTATTACCAAATTTCAAATCTGTTACTTTTATCTGTTAATTTTAGATAAATATTGTGTTTAATTAACTATTTCAACAGTTTATTTTGTAGCAAACATTGTCATCTGTTTCTCTGTTGACCCAAAATCTAAACAGTCAACCACGTCAACTATTAAACCATAATTATTCTATAATTATAATTTCAATTGTTTATCTGATACCTTAAATAATGAGGTAACTATTTCAACCATTTCACCTCTGCTTGTAGCTGAAGGATCAACACTTAACTCATTTATTGAGGTCAGGTCTCCTAGTTCTGTTCTTACCGACTATTTTAATCATCTCTATAATGTTTTCTTGTTTTACTCTTTTCTCATCTTCATAAATAAGGTTTATCATTATTAATTATTCAATTATTCATCAATTCTAATCAACTTTTCCTTTTCCACAACCTTCCTAACACCCCCTGACGTCTTCTCACCCCCCGAGGTTCACTTTCACCTGATTGGAAAATACTGATCAACATGAGAATTAAGAAGAACAAAGCTGGTTTGATCCTTTAAATGTTCACTCTGTTGTTGTCGGCCTCTTGCAGCTCGAGTTCTGGAAAAGTTTTAAACCTTCTATTATGTAACTTCTTCCTCTCGCCTGCACAACAAATGTTTCTTTCTCTTTCAAAAACACACGCACACACGAACACACACCTGCCCTGTGCCGTGTTCTCCTCTGGGAGAGGGGAAGTCGTTACCACCTGTTCTGGTATAATTACAGGTGCTGATGGAAACAGGCTCCCACATGCACTTTCCAGCGTATTATCTCTAATTGGCCAGAAGCTTTACGTCAGCCGCTGACCTGCTCAAACAACAGGGACTTCCTGGTGCGAGAGGTCGCATCTGACTGGTTATCTGTCATCAGGGAGATGAAGGGCCTGTTGTCACAGATAAGGGAAGTGTTTGTGGAGTCTTTTCACCTTAAGCCTGAGGTTAAGGGATTCATGGGGGTCTGGTTCCAGATGTGGGCCTCAGGGCAAAGTAAAGGCTCGTGGTGCTGCTGCAGTTCTGTTGAAAACACGGTTCAAAGTGGATCTTGTAGTTGTGCTGGACTTGAGGGGAAAGGGTTGGATTGAAGTATTGTAATATAGAAGAAATCTCTTAAATCAACACAAATATATATCGAGGCAGCTGAAAAGAACTTTACATAATTATACATTTTTTAAATCCTGATTAAATCTATGAGGAGGTGAATTTAAACTTGTGAATAAGTTCATATTTTACTAGAATTGTGAAAGTGGTATTCTGAAATTAGTGAAATTACCTCACAATGTAACACGACATATAACAACTGTGTATCCATGACTTTTAAACCATAGACCTAAATATTAAATAAGTAATACTAGTGAATAAGTTAATATTTTACAAGAATTGAGAAAATGGTTTGAATGAAAACCTAAAGAGGATAAATTATTTGCTGGATCGTTTTACTGTGTGAGGAAATAAATCATTTTGCAGGTTTTTCTCCATTAACCAAAAGTGTTAGCTTGTTTCTGCCTGTTTGTAAAAGCAGAGGAAATCACTGTGACAGAGATCCAGCCTCCAGACACATATTGGTTCACTTCCATTTACTCAAGCATGACAATCAGATTGCAGCGGCATACAATTTGCACAAGATTGTGACCGGTCACCGTCGGTCAGCTGCCGAGTTTTTAGTTTGGGTAAAGAAAAAATAAAACACGATGACCCTTTACCTGACAGAATGAACTGAGAGGTCTGGAGTGTTAACAACAGTCAATTTAATTCCACTTGTAGTAACAGTTTGTTTAATTCTCTCTGAATAGTGGATGAAACAAACTTCTCCACGGCGGCAGCAGCAGCCACCTCTGTTGTTAACACAACCACTCAGCGCCTCTTTCTCAGCTGTTGTATCAAAACCGCACCAATCAAGATAAATACTAGTGATTGGTCCCACTGCAGTCTGAGTGGGGGGGCGTCAGACTGAATGAACATGAGATCACTGATTGGTTTGGTTTGCAGCCACAGTTAAACATCGATGACTCTTCTGCTGGATCTGCTCGGCTCAGGTCCAACTTGTTCACACCAGTGATTTTTGAAATGCTGAGACCGCTCCTCCTCTCCTCCTCCTCTTCTCATCTCCTCCTCCTCCTCTCCTCCTCCTCCCTCCTCATCTCTTCTCCTTCTCCTCTCCTCTCCTCCTCTCCCTCTTCCTCACGTCCTCCTGCGTCTCCACAGACAAACATTTTGTGCTGTCACAAGATGTCCTCCAATCCAATAAACTAATCTCATTAAGGTCCTGGGATTGTTGCTGAGGAATCACTGCTCTCTCTCTCTCGCTCTCTGTCTGCATCTGCTCGCCCATTCCTGAAGCCCTTAACGCTGAGGTGTTGTCACAATCTAACATCGAGTCCATTTGTCAAGCAACACTGTTCGATATCGCTTATAAGTACATATTACTTTGTGTACACATGCAGTACAAGCTACTGACGCTATTGCCTGAAATACTGTCTGTACTTCTTTGTCCCTGGTGGTTCTCAGGTCCTCACGTGAATGTGAAAGTATCACATCCAGATAAAATTAACGTGTGAGATTTACACAACTTAAGGAGAGACACGACTTTGTGAGTGATGTGTGTTGCTTTGTTTTCACAGTTTGTGTGTGTGTGTGTGTGTTAAAGCCAAGGTTCAACACAATGTGAAGCTGAGGGTGGGTTTTTCTTATTGTGAGAGGATGATAACGTTTTTTAAAGTCTTACACAGGAGGTTTATTTTATGTGTGTAACTTCAAACTTAGTAAAACTGCTATTGGATCTTTAACAAACTATTTGCAGACTTGGCACCAGAGTGATTTCATGTTTTTCCTCAGTCATCCCTGGATGTTCTGCACATTAACTCGTTCACTAACACAGTCACGGCCCATGAACAGAAGCAGCGACTCAGCTTGAGACCTCCTGAAATAACGTCCCCATTGTGCGAGTGGCTCAGATCGGCCTTTGATGGGAAGACGTGTGTTTTTAAACCAACACACGTCTCTGGATGTTCAAATAACTGAGAAGTACATGGAGACACATACGTGACTGTTCAGTGTGAAATACAAACAGGATTTCAGGGGGACAGGAAAATGAATAGTTGTCTTTTGGTCTAAATCTAGTGAAAAGCAGGAGGATCTTTATTACTTTGTGTAAGAAATGTTACAGAGCAAACTATATATAACTGTCAAAAACCAATACTGGGCATCATACAAGTCATTATGTAATTATTATGTATGACTGTTCCTGAAATGAGTCTGTAGCACTTACACTTTTTATCTACACTTTATCTTTTAATATCAAAAGAAGAGAAGTCAGGTTCAAATGGGAATTGAAGCGTTTCTTCAAGATAAAAGTGTAAAAATGATTCACTTGAAGAATTTATAATCGTTTTCCGTAAAACAAGGGAGGATACAAAAAAATGATGAAGATGCTGAATCACACTTCTCATGAATTGCACAAGTCTGTTGTGGTGTAATCACTTGACCGTTTGAATATGCACCAAAGTTTAGTTTTAACATGTTCCTCTATAACACTGGAATAAAATTAAGATATTAGAGCATCTGACACTTCTATTAAAGTGACTCTGAGAAACGTGAGGTATGAAATGTTGCTGATAACATAAAATCATTAGAATTTAGATATTCAGTTAAATTAACTAGATTTTAATGTGCATTTACTCTACAGCTGTTCCTGATTCTCCTGGTAGAGATATGATCAACAACCATCGTTAATTACGTCTCTGATGATGATTTTACTGAGGAATTTAACAATTTAACATCTGTGTCGTCTGCAAGATCTTTTGAACCCAATGTGACGTCTTCATATCTGAAGTAATGTGTTGTTTAGTCTAATTAACAGTGTAAAAACAAAAGATAATTGCTGTGGTGATGGATCCTGATCGTGTACTACGATTACAACACGACTGCTTGATAACTACTCTCATCTTCCACCATTACTGACAACACCTCCTCAAATCATTTGTCACTGCTGCTTCCTTCATCTCTATCAGACACTTTCTTATGTATAAACACTTTAACCATACACTTTCCATTATGTTACAGTTTCTTCTAATCAATGTTTTAAATACTGATGTTTTGTTGATGTTCTCAGTTACTCGCAGCATCTACTGCACATTATTTCCCCCGTTAATAGTTTATTTTGTAGTTTTACTCTTGTTGAGGGTTAAGAAAAGAGGATCTCGCACTTTGTTAAGATCTAAGGGACAAATTGTGATTTGTGAATATGGGCTATACAAAAAAATACATGGTAACATGAGTAAATATTCATAATCGGAGAAGCTTCAAATTACTCAACACGACTGAACTAAACTAATTGTTTAGTTATCCAATTAATTCATGTTTAAACAGCACCACCCCCCCCCCACTGATTAAAAACACACAGTCACGCCTGTTCTCCTCATCTTCATCACTGGTGCTCTTAATTTCTAAAGGTGTAACGGAAGCTCCGCGCCTCCTCTCTCCGCCGCTTGACTCCTGTCTCCTACCTGAAGCTCCGCGGCTGACGAGACGTTTTCCGCAGGTTCGTCGCCCCCGAAACTTCTCAGGTCTGCGACTCGTGAGCAAACATCGGACTCGGTCACCGGGAATCGAACCCACGGAGGAAATGAATGAAGCTCCGGCTCTGAACGAACCATGAAATCCTGAGAGACGCAGCGGTGACCTCCTCCTCCTCCTCCTGCCAGTATGTGTGTGTGTGTTTGTGTGTGTGTGTGTGTGTGTGTGTGTGTGTGTGTATGTGTGTGTGCGTGTGCAGGGGTTGAGCTTCACCTCCTGTTTACTCACTGACTGAGGATTAAACTATTTTCTTCTCACACTCAGAATAACCCGCTCACGTTGATCACTCAGTCACGTGTTCAACAGGAAGGAGAAACAAAAGCTGTTTGAGTTTGATTGAGAAAACCAATCAGCTACTACTACTTTATAATAATAACAATACTTATCATATAGAGTTTTACAGGACATATAAACACAGTAAAAGATACTAAAACAATAAAATGTTAAAAGGGTTGAAGCATCATTAAGAATATTATAAAAGAAAAGACGAGGTTGAATAAATGTTTTTTAAACAGGTAACACATTTTTTCGTGTTTATTTATTTATTATTCTGCTTTCAGCCCCGTCCCTTTGTTTATAATAATACAGGTTTCTGCAACTCGTCAGCAAATATCAGCTCGATTAATAGTCTTTCAAAATAAACGTTGAGGTGAGGTTTGATCTTTGTGCGACAAATTTACTGGAAACTTTCCTCATAATTTCCAAAATATTTGCAGGTATTTGGCTGTAAATTCTGAGGGGATTTCCAAAGTCGGTTGGTTGGTTGTTTGGTTGGTTGGTTGGTTGGTTGGTTGGTTGTTTTTTTGGTTGGTTGGTTGGTTGGTTGGTTTTTTTGGTTGTTTGTTTTTTGTTGTTTGTTTTGTTGTTGGTTGGTTGGTTGGTTGGTTTGTTTGGTTATTAGTTGGTTGGTTTGGTTGGTTGGTTGGTTGTTTGTTTTGTTGGTTGGTTGGTTGTTTGTTTTGTTGGTTGCTTGGTTGTTTGGTTGCTTGGTTATTTGGTTGCTTGGTTATTTGGTTGGTTGGTCGTTTGGTTGGTTATTTGGTTATTTGGTTGTTTTTTTTGGTTGTTTGTTTTGTTGGTTGGTTGGTTATTAGTTGGTTGGTTATTAGTTGGTTGGTTTGTTTTGTTGGTTGTTTGGTTGGTTATTGGTTGGTTGGTTGGTTATTAGTTGGTTGGTTGTTTATTAGTTGGTTGGTTTGTTTTGTTGGTTGTTTGGTTGGTTATTGGTTGGTTATTGGTTGGTTGGTTGGTTGGTTATTTGCCAGCAGGATTGTACAAACAGAACAGATTTTACACAAACCTTGGTGGAAGGTTGGAACGTGGGCCAAGAGAGAACTCATTTCTCAGAAATCTTTCTTTAGCTTAAAAGTTCTAATGATTAAATATTTAATATCAAATGGCTGCAAATATTAGAGAAATGTCTACAACAAAAAACTGAAATGAGATTTGTTTATTCTGATTAGTTTTTTCTTTCCTCTCCCAACAATCATCTGTTGATCAGTTTTATCTTGTGGCTCTTTGAAGGCGTCCGACCTCTAAACCAACTGTGGGTGAATAGTTCAGACGATGAGGAATGTTGGTGACAGACAATTAGATGATTGACACAGTCAACTTATCAAAAAAGTTAATAAATATCAAAAGTGTTGTTATATTGACAGAAAATGATTCAGTCATTCCAAAGTAAAACTTAAAGAACTGACTTTGACACCCGGCACCCTTTTGTTTCACAACATTATAAACCTCATTCATTTAAGGAGGTGGTGATAGTAAACAAACAAGTGTCATAACATCGGGATCTGGTCACATGATGAAGAAAGAAATATTGTTTTGAACAAACGATGAATAAAAGAACTGAACACCGTCCAGAAAGTAGAAACAGAATCTCCCGCATCATAGACGACACAAATAAAGATGGAAGAAAATCATATATAAAGAAATCTCAGCTAAAAACCTTGAGCCACTTTCCACCCAGTCACGTTACAGTCAGTTCAGACTCTGGCGCTAAAGACAGTTTCTCTCAGTTTCAGTTGCACACGGGGCTGGAAAAATTATTGCAACAGCTGCTGATGAATCTAAACTGGTGTAACAAACACAACACTGTTGTTCTGGTGGGTCACGAGCTCACCTCCTGCCGAGAAGCTGCATCTGTCCCCTTTGGTCCAGAGTGCAGGTGTGAGAAGCTGCTAAATATACTGAGTCTGGAGAAACCATCAGATGACACATGCTGCTCCCTGACCTGCTCACTCAGCACGACGCGCCCTCACAATGTTAATTTAAACCCGACACTGACTCACTCATTGTCACTCATTTCTAAATGTGTTTATTCATTTCCCTTATGTCGAAATTTGGCCAGAAACCTCTGTGTTTTTTTTATCCAGAGGCAAAAACCGTTAAATCACTCAAACTGGATCTCAAACTGCAACTGTACATATATAATAATATCTTTAGAAATTTGGTGGAAAATATTTCATTGCATTTTGCTGTTTTAGAAGCTTTTTTCAATTTGAAGTCTTGTTTTTCTAGATTTATAAACAATAACTGTTAAAATCACCACTGGTGTTAAAGTTTGGCCCAGTCCACGTTGCACTGGGCCCAGTTTAAACGTCTCACTCTGGATCATCTGCCTCCACCTGCTCAGTGTAACCCGTGATCGACACACCACACACTCTGCACCTTCTGCTGCTGCTGACTGACCTGGCTCTGCTGGCTGCTATCCTCTGACTGCAGTTACCATGAGGAGGGCGGCAGTGGGGGAGCTGGTAGTATCTGTCCTGGCCTGGGGCCTCGTCGGCGGGCAGGGCCTTAGGGCTGGCTGCGTAGATAGTGCATCCCATGAACACCTCCTGGAAGTCGACCTCAGCGTCCCACGGCGAGCGGATGAGAGGCGTCTTCAAGGTATCCTTCCTCTGAGCGGCCCGTCCGGTGCTGATGCCAGCCAGCTGCTCTGTGGAAAAGCCACTGGCTCAGCACTTTGCTATCTTAACCCCTCCTTCCTCCTGAATCCATCCTCCAGCCAAACTCATCCTCTCTCTCTCACTCTCTCTCTCTCACTCTCTCTCTCTCACTCTCCCCGGCCCTCCTCCCTCTGCAGAGCCTGGAGCAGAGAGGATAATCAGATTTCACATTTACACTCAACAAAATCATCCCCAGCGTAATCACTGCCTGTCACTGATGTTGCATTATGCTAATGCACACAACATATTCTCAGTGGGGCAGTTAAAAATACCCACAGATAAAGTTGGAGGAGCAGCGACGTGCAGTGATGAACTGCTGACGGCTGCTCCGGCATAAACCTCAAGCTGCAACTACAATGATCATTTCATTTTGCAATCGTTTACTGTTTTATTGTGAAAAATTGATTCCATAATATACCAATGTCCTAGCGAATCTTTAAATTGCTTTATTTGTCCCTAACTCAGAGAAACGACATTTCATTTAATTCCTATAAAGTCCTGCAGGATTATTGAGTTTGACATATTTTAAAACATGAGATTAAACATTAAAAGCTCAGTTTTATGTAATAATTTGTCTGAAAAGGTTTTTCCAGAAATAAAAGCATAAAAATGATCAATCAATAAACTACTTATAAACTACCTGTTAACAGCTTCTCCCTGATTGGTCTATTCATTGAAGGATCGATAAGCAGAAACACATTTGTAGAGGGAGGAAGCTTTAAGTGATTATAAAATGAAATAATTCCAATATATTGTGTTTAATGAAATTTGTATTGTGTTAAACTCATGGAAACACTTCATGCAGTTGTTTCTGACTGATCCTCTCTTCAGGGACACTGCTCTCCTGTGGCCAAAACCCACAGTGCAGTTTCTAGATCCTCCCAGTATTAACACTTTAGACAATAATATAAATTTATTCAGATCTCATGCTTCTTGTTTTCTAGTGAGTTAAGTGTATATTGAAGAAATTTTGATTAAAAAGGTTGCATTAAATCTAGGAATTTGTTTAAAGTCCTCAACTCACACAGAAATCAACTTTGCAAAAGGCAAACTTATTGCTACTAAAAGTAAAGTTTAAAATGAAAGTTTCATGTTGGACTTTATGTCTCAACTCTCACAGCTGATGGATGTTTATTGTAGGAGCCAATCAGAGCTCAGTTCTATAAATAGGAACCAAACTTTGCCCGATGTGGAACAACAGATGAAGAGTTTTAAAGCGCTGAGGCAGCGAGTTGCTGCAGTTTGTTAATCGTGTTCCTGGATAAAATAGTTTGAATGTTAATGATTGGAAACATGTTTGAGTTTAATGGACACAATAGATTTAAATTAAAATAAATTGGACTTTGGATCAAGCAGCAGCATCTCCTGGGCCGCAAGCAAAACCTTAAATATCAGTTTTATATTCTTCTATCAAAAGATGTAGATGTGTGGATTTAAAACATTGTATTTTGGTTGTAGGGTTTTTAAAAACAGTTGATGCAACAAAAGTGAATAAACTAAGTGACTCTTTAACCTGGACAAATTAAAAAGTCTTAGTGTGGCTAATACATGACAAATGTCACACGAGGCCCAACTCTTTGAAAGTTATGGCTGTTGAAGTCGTCTCTATAGATCTCAGACGAGTCGTATAGACCTGGTATATAATGGTCTTTATGTGTGATCTTGTCTCTCTAAATGTGTTGTATATGTATTTGTACATATTTCGTGCTGGATCATTCATAGTTTTTTTCTACAGTGTAAATTTCCATTTGTTTTCTAATTGTGGGTATTTCCTCTAATACGAGTCACCTGCTGTCTGTTGCTATAATGAGCCGACGATGTCACTTCCTGTGATCACCAATGGCCTATATAACAAATAAGTGCATTTTTATCCTAGCCATGCATTAGCCACACAACTAAAGGCTTTTTAATTTTTGCACAGCAAGAGTATTTTGGTTTGTGTCCTTATTTTGCATCAACATGTATCATCGCTGCCCCTTGTGGGATTGTGTTTTCTACATACATTCCTAAACAGACGCTCTCCTTTTTCCCCTTTCAATAATTCAACAGTGTCGTTATCTCAGTTGCACAGCACCGACGGAGCAGGAGCCACTGAGCAGTTCCCAGGACAGATCAGTCTCATAAAAAGATTTATTTTTTCCAGCCCAAATTTACAAAGGCAAGTTACAGAGTATTGTATAAAAAAGAACCATGGTAATGTACACTTTACACAAACTCCTGACGGGAGGGAGAAAGGAGGAGAAAGAGGGGGAGAGTTCTGAATTTCTCACACAGAAAGAAAATGAAGACATTGTAAACATCCTTGCGAGTACCAGTCGAGGTACTGTAGGGAGGAGGAGGGTGAGGAAGAGGGCGGGGGAGGTTTGTGTGACAGCAGGTGGGTCAGAAAAGGACAAACAAGCAAGTGTCTCTGTGTTTTCACAGAAGAATGTTCAACTAGGCACCAATTGAGACAACTGCTGGCCAATAAATATACTCTTCACCATGAAACAAATACAGTCCTGCAAAATACAAGAGCCAAGCACTTTCCAATATGTTGATAGCAAACATTACTTTTCTGGCTTTTCATACACTTTTTTTAGTAATATATGATTTTTCACTGGGCTTCGCTTACTACCGAGATAACATGACTACTCTCAGCGAGAGAACAAATGCACTTGTCACAACCATTGTCTGATAAATCTATATGTATGCAGTCAGCTGGTACTAAAACCCATCGACTTTAAAGACAACATCACAGCTGCCTAGATTACCCTCACAGATTAAGTACAAGTCAAACACCACCACATTCAGCTTGTTTCGCGTCAGCCATTCTTCTTAAAAATGCGCAAAAAAAAAGGTAAAAACCCTCTGTGAAGAATCCGCAGGGACGAGAAACCGGCGTCTGATTTACTTGGAATGTCCAAGAACCTCAAAAACGAAGCGCTGCCGTTTCGTGACGGTGAGAAAGGTCCCGAGGTGGTTTGACATGAGATCAACTGGTGGCGTGAAGACTCCATCACTGTGGTAAATGGATAAAAATGAACTACAACATGGTGGGAGGGGAGATTTAACGTGATTGTAAAACCAATACAATCAATAAAGTTAAATTTAATGACAGTGCGGTCAAACTCTCATTGTAATGCTTTTAGAGGAACGTTCACAACCCACAACCGCTCAGTTTTGGCATTAAACCTTCAATCATTCTCTGTCCTGAACCGGCTCAACGCAGAAAAATGTGCCGATCTCACACCCGCAAACAGGAGCTCTCTCAAAAATCAATGCAAAAAGCACATTGGATAGAATTTCACTTACAACCCCTGAGGTACGAGAGACGTGTAATCTAAAGCCGACAGGACCTCTGGTGGGACAGGGCCGTGCTGACAGTCGCTCTTTGTGTAGATGTCAACTAAACCAGACCGGGTTTAATTTTACAGAGTGGCACCACCAGTTTGAGATCCAACGCAAAAAGGCCTCGAGCAACCAGCTTCTGTTCAGATGAAACTTTGAGCCTTCTGACTTCAGTCATGAGTGTGTGTGTGTGAGATCGAGTTCGCTCCCAGCTTTTCCCCGGCTCTTCCTTTTTAATGAAGTTCATTGTCTGTGTCGGATCGGTTCGTGTTGGCTCTGTGGTCGTAGCAGCAGAAAGAGGGTTTCAGGGGTAATTTCATGCACTTTTTGTTTAACGTGCCAGTAATCGAGCGTTCAGCGCAGGCAGCGACCAAACAAAGACAACCGGTGTCTGGCTGATCAGACTCACTGACCCAGTTTCTCAGGGCTGAACCAAACACTAGCTGCTGGCGAGAAATACCACGCTAACGACTGTCTGGGTTGAATGCGTGTCGTGGTGAAGTCACAAAAGCAAGCGAAGCACCAAGAGAAAGGTTCGTCCTCCGACAGCGGCTGAATCACCTTTTTGTTTTCTCTAAATCTGACCGAGTTGTCAGTTGGAAGTATTATTGAATCGGAGATGTGGACAGTGTCAGGGTCTGGAAAACGGTGGAATTCGCTCCCTGCACTTTCACATAAATGGGAAAAAAAAAATGCACTGAGTTTGTGATGTTCTGAAAAAAGTTACTAGTTTGACTAGATTAAAAAAAAAGAATAATAATCTGCAGGGACATAACAAAAGCTACTGAGGACATCTGTGATCTGAGCACAAAATGCTAAACGCTGTGAAAACGTTTTTCTTTCACAGTGAGTTTTTTAAACAGTTGCATGCTGGGATACGTAGAAACACATAAGCACATAGGAGCAGGAGAAAAGTCTATTTTACAGCAGAGGAATACATGCGTTGTGTGGAATTTCACATTGTTTACAGAAAAAAAGAATCAAACCCGATGAGCTGAATGAAGCTTGTGGCCCGAAGTAGTGAAGACAATGCCCTGTGAACTCGTCGCTTGCTAATGTGGCTTCACCGTTCGAGTGAGTTTGAACGACGCACGTGACCGAACGATCGGGAGGAAAAATCAGGACGAACCCCAGCATCAGACACATTCAACAGATGAACACAATGATATGGAAACTGAAATAGTACTGAGAGAAAAAGTAAAACATGAGTAGTGTTTATTCTCCATTGAGGTGTGTGCGGTCCCTTCGCAAAACATGACGACATCATCCCTGAAACAAGAACGTAGGGTTCAAAGAAGGATGGGGAATCAACAATGACGGTGGAAAATGAAAAAACTTCAGTCTCAGGCTCTAAAGTCTCTGAAGGAAGCAGCGGTTGCCATATTCCACCTCCCCACAAAATATAGCCAAACATTTGTCAAGTTACGGATATATACTGTTGTTTCACGGCGTTCATGAGAGAGACAATGAGTTGAAATCATTTTTAGTATGATTCAGTCTTTAATTTAGTTTGACTCCTCTTTCCCATCAGCCACCCAACTCCCCAGAATCACTGCCACTTTCTTTCTGCGTGCGACAAAAGAACAATGCAGTCAAAAAGGAAAGAAAAAACAAAACAACAACAATAAAAAGCTGTTCTGGCAGTCCAATAGTCTCTTCTTGCATTGTATGTGTTGACAGTGCAAAGACTAGATAATCAGCGGGTTGGTGTTTCCTCTGCGTGATGGGGCAGAGCCATGGCTTTGAACCTGGGTTAATATCAGTCCTGTTACAGTCCAAGGTTTAGAGAGAATTCAAGGGTCATTTACGAGGGGGGAAGAGAGAGAGAGAGAGAGAAAAAAAAAAAAATCATCTGCCTGTCCTTTTTCAGCAGAAGAAATAAAAATATAGATAGAAACACCATTCAACTGATGTCTAAAAGGTAACACCCAGGAGATCTTCTTCTCATGTGAGCCAGTCACATGAATCTTTGCAGGGTTGAGGTGTGACGGTCGGGTTTCCCTGCGAAAGACACAAGAGGGAACATTGGTTTATTGACAGGTCATAGATCTCATTCAGTAGGTTCTTTAAAAAGTCCAACTTCAAATATTCTATGTGAAGGAATATAGTCCCAGACCGAAGGGACTAAAAGGTGAAGTAGCCGAGCAGATAATATGCTGCATTATCTTATAACTACAGACAGACACAGTAGGTTTCCATTGTCTCTTCCACAGCGAAACCATGTGGACTAAGATACATTGTGACTGGGATGTTGGAGGCGAATAGTTTCCAGTTCCACGTTGGTCTTGTTTGTAGTTTTATTACATCGTGCGAATATCTGTATCGCCGAGAAAGAACTACATCACGGACCGATTACAAACTACACGTAGACGTAATTAAAATCTACCTGACCATATCTAAGTGGTAATATAATATGCATACTATTTAAAAATGTATAGGACTTTTTAAGGATAATGGATAAATAGATTTGAGACTTTTTTTAGTGTTTATATAAACATTTTAACTTTTTCTGTTGAAACCCTGAAAGTTTTAGAGACATTCTAGATAAAGCTGGCAACCGAGTGCACTGAGTGTTTATTTAACAGCTGTAGTACATAGGGGCTTCCACTAGATGTCAGTGCAGGCTGCAGCATCTGTGTTTGTGTGCTCTCGCTCCATGTCTCCATTATCAGCACAGTGATCCTCTTGTCCTCAGAGGACCACTTAGAATGGATGAGCTGAGGGGCTAAACGCTGCCCTGCATATTGTGCTAGACTGCAGCAGAATAACAAGGGTTTAGTTTGGCCGGGATCTGTTTTCTTTACAAGTTGCTGCCTGCGAGTCGGTAACATAAATGTTGAGAAGAGAAAGACGAGAGGCTGGATGTTCTTTTCCACATCAAATCAAATGAACACGGGATAAAGAAACGTTATATTTTTACATTATGTTCTACACCTGAGCCAGTGCTCATAATATTTTAACTCGAGCTCTGTGCATTGTTTGTTTGAAGAAGAGGTTCTGCCACCTGCACTTGTTAGATTTGCAAACAGTGCCCTGTGTTTACCTACGTGTCTCAGTGGGCTTGTGTTTTGTTTCACTGTCAGTCTTTTGCCTGTCTCTGCTGCTGAGCAGATTTCACTGCTCTCACCTGGGTGGTGAGTCGGGGGGGGGCTGCTGCTGCTTGTTGGCTGATAAGCAGAGACCTATGGCGGGTTGTAAAACGGGTTGCTAACAGCGATAACGCCTCATTTAGTTCTGAGCTTAGATCGCTCAATGGTCATCTGCCATAACTTAACAGCCCGCATCTAATTACAGTGCTTTAAGTATTCTGGACTGAGGGCCTCGTTTTATTTAAGTAACTGTCTGGGATCTATTTTGAAGGAGCGGTTGGTGCAGTGAATCCAGTGAAGTCACACAGGGGGAGGCGGGACTGACTGACCTGCGGCATAGGACAGGTCATATTGCCCTGAGAGCAGAGGGTATCCCAGGTGGTGGTGAGAGGGCATGATGCGCTGGGAGGGCGAGGAGCGCGGCCGGTCCACGTCTCTTTCCCGCTCCCTCTCCCGCTCCCTTTCCCGATCTCGGTCTCCGGCCGCTCCTCTGTCCTGCTCCCGCTCCCTGTCGTGGGGCGGCTTGTCGCCTACTGTGGGGGATTTGCTCTTGTATTGGCTGGCGTGCTGATGCAGGATATCCAGGGCTTTGGAGTCTGTTGCCGTTTTGGTGACGGTAGGGCTAGCGCGAGATTTGTCGCCGCCCTCCTCGCCTCCGCTCATTTTACCTCCATATGGAGAAAAGGGATAACCTCCAGGTAGATACGAACCTAAGAGGGAGGCGAAAGATTGATGATCATCATTAATTAATTCTCTAATCTATATAGATTTCACCAACTTCTTTTGATCTGGTACACGACAACATACACTGTAAATATTGTAAGACAGTTGACCTGACTGGGCCCAACTGCAAAATACAGCCCTTTAATTTAATCTATGGATAAAAGCACCTTAAGCTTTGTGCCCATGTAGATGTTGCGTCTACGATATCAATAACGCAGTTTAACGTACATTTTGAAAGACAATTTAAAGCCATTGTGTTATTAAAAAACAAGACACATGTTGTAACCACTGATGTCGTGCACCAAGGATTTAACTCATTAGTGAAAAGAATATCACACCTTGGATGCACTTAGCTTGTGAATGTCACCAGTTCCAACACATTTGAAAAATGTGTAAATGGTAGACTGCAGTTTTTGGATCACTCAAACAGCTCCACACTAACAGTCACACTCACATATTCCCTACACATACATGCACTGCTTGTTCTATACACAGCATCAACAGGGTAATATGGGGTTCAGTATCTTACCGACAGATACTTCACTGGAGAAGCCAGGGATCAAACCACCGACAATTAGGTAAAAACACCGCTTTACCTCCTGAGCCATTGCAGACCCAAAGATGCATTCAAAACCTCTAACATTTACTATATTTGGAGTCAATCTAATGTCATACCTGGGTAATTCTGCATCATAACTGAGGGCATGCCCCTGTATCCTGGGTGGTTGGGGTCATAGCCTTGTCCATAGGGATAACCATGCATGTAGGGCATGTATCCTTGGTGTTGCGCTAGTGGTGATGAAAACTGCATGTGGGGATTAGAACGAGAGTCTTTGCTCAAAGCCCGGTGGTCCTCAGAAGAGATTCTGGGATCGCTACTTTCTTTGCTGTCCTCCTTGGGCACACTTTGACTGTCCTTTGGCCGAGGCCTGTCATCCTTTAATTTACGATCCCGTTCCCGTTCTCGGTCCCTTTCGTCTTTCCATCGAGGTTGCTGGTGTTCGTCTTCTGCTTGTGGCTTTTGGCCCTCTGGGAATTGCTGAGGAGGGGGAAGAGAAGGTCCTCATAAGCACAAATCACATCAAGCTCTAAAACATTCTCACAACAGATTCACATGCATGTTTTCTACTACTGTTATACTACATTGGTATTTACCTGTCTGTACCATACGCCCTGCTCCATCCCTGCCTGACCTCTGGACTCAAGTGTTTGCTTGGAGTCTTCCTTTCCATGGTGACCCCCTTCAGTCAGCTTCATCTTCAGCCCCTCAGCTTGCTGGGACTTTCCGTCCTCCCCCTTTATGCTTCCAATGGATTTGGAGGAGAGCTCAGAGGGCGAATCCCTTAATTTTCCCGGGGGTTGCGGCGTCTTTCCAAGGTCTGACTGACTTGGGGCTTTGGAGAGGCTTGGGGGCATGGGGCTCTTTTGTTTCCACTCCTCCTTCATGGAGGCTTCCCGCTCTTTTATGGCTACATCTGACTTCTTGTCAGCAGCACGATGCTGTTCAGCCATCTGTCTCTGCCGCTCCTCGTACTGTTGCCGGTAGGCTGGGTTGGTGTTCATCAAGTGGTTATGGTAGGCCTGATCGGGATGGTATGCGTATGGGGGGACATAAGCATACTGGTTGTAGTAAAGAGGTTGCATGTACATGTTGGATCGCTGTTGAATGACTGACGGTTGCTGTTGCTGCTGCTGTTGGTGTTGTTGTTGTTGTTGCTGTTGCTGCTGCTGTTGTTGTTGCTGCTGCTGCTGTTGTTGCTGCTGCTGCTGTTGTTGTTGTTGTTGTTGTTGCTGCTGCTGCTGTTGTTGTTGTTGTTGTTGCTGCTGTTGCTGCTGTTGCTGCTGGCCAGGAACAACGCTGTCAGGTTTGCGATCTTCATGAACCTCAACCTTGACTTTTTCCTCAATGTGGTCCAGGTCTTCTTCTCTTTTGATCTTAACCTGACCTTCAGCCACTGGTGTGCCTGGATTGGACCCACTGACACTGGGGTTGACATAATTGGGTGAGTAATATGCATCATAGCCGGCATAGTATGGGGATTCCTTGTTGGGTGGTGGATTGGAGAAAAGTGCTTTTTTCACACTATCCCTGATGGCTTGTTCCTCCGTCCTCACTCTGACACCGCCTTCTAGTTTCCCTTCGCCGTCTTCCCCAGCATCTGAAATGTCAGAATATGCCGGGCTATTAGTTTTGACTGAAGAATTGTCAGCACCATTTTGGTTTGCCCCATGAAGTGGCGTGAGAGGCTGCGGCATCCCACTACCATCTATCCGACTGGCTACACCAATAGATGGGCTAGGGGCATTGTCTGAAAAGCTGTAAATCTTGTCAGCCTCAGCCTTCATACTGGCCAAGCGACTCTGATGAGGATCTGAGGAACCATTGAGGAGTCCTTCCCCCTTAATTCCTTGATCACAAGGCTCAGCATATGGAAGCTTACCTTCTTCTAGTTTTCCACCCTTTCCCGGAGGCTTGGGGCTGTCAGCTTCCTTCCCAGCATCCTTTTTCTTCTTGTCTTTCTTCTTCTTGTCTTTGGAGCTACTGGAGGCAGGATCTACAATGGCAGGGGGTTTAGGCTGAGTCCCTTTCATTTGGGGACTCTTGGGAACACCTTGTATCATTGGGGTAAGCCCTGGGGAAGAATTTGGGTTTCCAGGCGGAAAAGCGTACATCTGCTGGGATGCTGCAGTCGCAGGGCCAATGGGCCGTGGTGATTTCATATTTTTCTGGGCCATTTTATCAGCTTTGAGGCTGGCGCTACCCTTTTTGGACTTCTCGGGTCCTCTCTTATCATCTATACCATCATTACTTGCCTCATCAGTGAGGCATGGCCCATCCTCGCACCCGTCCATCGGTGTACCTCCTGTGTCTGGATCTGTCTCTGCAATTTTCTTTTTACTCTGCTTTGAACCAAACTTGCCAGGAGATGGGGAAGGACTCTGAGCTTCAAAGTTCCTGCCCTTTGGAGTAACTGAACGTGCTGGAGACAAGGATCCTTTCTGAGAGATAGATGCTCCATTACAGTTCCCTGGTTCAGGGTGGAGAGTTGAATCCTCTCCATATTCACTGTCTGCATCTATCTCCAACTTTATGTCATCATCGTTATGGGCACGGGCTTGGTGGTACTTGAGACCATTGATGTGCTTGTACTTCTTGTTGCAGTTAGGATGTGGACAATCAATAAGAACTGGAGAAGGGCAGCTGCGATCGAGGGGAGGTGGAAGTGGCTCAGTCTTAATGGAAGTGATGGGCAGACCTGTTGGTCCCACCCCTCCGCTGTTGGAGTTTGTCCGCATCCGTTTGTTACCTTTGGTGTCCTCTGAGCTGGAATTCGGCTCCATGTCCGAGGCCGGTTTGGTCTTGCGTTTTCCAGCTGAGGAGGGACTCGCCTTGATGTCCTCTGTGTTACTGTTAGGTGGCGTGCGGCGCTCCGACGGTGTCTGGCTGCCCCTTCGGCCCTTGCTGTTCGCGGCAGCACGCGTCTTGTTGTTGGTGGTGCCCTTGTTGTCTGATGAATTGCTGTTCTCGTTGATAGGGGTGTTGCTATTCGGTCTCATGCGCTTGCCTCGACCGCGGCCATTCCTCATCTCCAGATCACTTGTCGGGGATTCACAAAACCTGGAGTAGTGTTGAAAAATCGCAGGTAAGAATTAACGTCACTGTATCAATGGTTATATCAACACAGCTCAGCTTGAGTGTAGATTCTGAATTCATACAATGGAAATTATATGACCCATTAATTTTGACATATAATACAATACACTTTTTTAAATGTTGAATCATCTTGAAAATACCCAACAGTATTTAATGCAGAATAAGAATTTTCTATAATTGATCTTAATATAACAAAGATAAAACAACTGTAATGCAAGCGATCTTATATCACATACACCTGACACCAATGATGACAATACTAAGGACTTTTGAGTTCCAAACCAAAAATAAATACCAAAAGCAATGGTATCAAGAATATGAACAACATTGTTCTATCCCTATCCTCATTAAATAACAATCTGTTATTTGTTACTGTAAGTGAGTAAGCACTTGTTACAAAGCCAAATGGAAATGCAAACATTTGAAGAGACACAGTCATTCAAATACTTAAAATTGCAGATTGGCCTTATTCTTCCATAACAGTGATGTAATTATCTTTCTACGCAGCGGTGGTTAGCAATCTGTGACTAAGAGAAACATCAGGCTGGAATGACACAGCTTCCTCCACGAGTCTCTCCAAACAATTTCAGCCCCAGCAGGGGATGTGAATACAGCCGTAGTCTGACAGTGGTGGAGGAATTTAGACTCATTACAAGCCCAAGTTTATATTCACTCCATTGAAAGCTTTCTGAATTATTCATGGTGAGTCCCTAATGTAGTCATGCTGCAAACTGTAAGACTGTGTTGGTGCAAATACAGCCCAGCAAACCTCACTTACTGAGCATCATTGTGATTTACTGTGATACATTAGTGTGATACAGCCTCTCCTTGTTTTCCATTAGCGGTGCTTTAATCTCGACTTTTTTTTTTTTCTTCCTGCATTGCACTTAAGGATGCATTTCAAATATACATTTATATTTACACTTAGATACAGAAATCAAAGCAGCTGCTTGGGAGTATATCGTACACAACCTGTGTATTTTGCATAATACAGGCAAATATCCAGGAGAAAAAAAACTCTTAAGCTGCCACCCACATAACTCTGATCTAAGAAATTGCCGCTTTTGTGATAGAGAACGTTACACAGTGTTGAGGAAAAGCTATCAGGCCAATAATTGGATTCTGCAATCTGGCTTGTTAGAGTAGCTTTCTATTTCAACTAACTCCTCCTGGGATATCAGCCTTTTTCCAGTGAATCCTGTTTCTCTAGGCTTGAGATAAAGACCAACATGGACTTGGAAGGTCCAACTGCACACTGGTAAATAGGTGCATTATATCCTTGAGTTGAATTCTATTGCAGCAGATTCATATCCCACAGAATATGAAAAGGTTAAGAGACCGAGTGCAGCCTGGATACAGAGAATGCATCAGTGAGTCATAGTAATCACGGCTTCTCTACCTTGACATTTACAACTACCATGTGTGACAGTGAATTCTTTGTACAGTGCCGAAATTATACAACCCCCGTGGATGTAGCAGAGTAGTTTTAACAACACCTAACAAGTGATGAATCATTAACATAACAAGTGAAGATTACATGATGCATATCTCAATACCACCGCCCCCCCGCTGCATTCTCCAGAGGAAAAACAAAGGCTCCTTACCTGGGGGGAGCCCAGTCATGGCGAGTGCAGTCCAACAGGGTTCCCACATACGTCTTGTTTCTCCAAGTAACATTGACCACCAGCATGCCTGTGAGACAAAGAATCAAAACAGGTCATTTATTTTGTGTTAACACCGTCAATAATCCAAATTACACAGAAGAAATACAGCTCATTATTAAAACCCAAGAGAAAATGTTATACAGTGAGATTCATGTGCCACTGCCTGCACTGTGTGAGCACCCATCGCATTGTGTCTGCTGCATCAGCATGTTGATCTTTGCTAAAGGGTGTCACATGCAAGGCAGTTATACAATCCCCAGATCCTATTTTAATCGCCATCACACAGTAAAGCCGCAGGGGCAAGGCTGACATATCTTCTAAACGACTTGGAACACCCTCAGATGCAGTCAGTATTATAAAACGTATATAAAATGCTGGCAGAAGGTCTCACTGAGAATGATCACACTGAGGTTACGAGGGAATACTCAGTCACCGAACACTCTCTCCATTTAAATAAGCCATCTCACAGACAAAAAGGAGATTTCCCTCAAGGAGAATTATTTGGAGGCAAATATTTTTTTAATAGTCCTCCGTCTCACTTTGCAGCCCAGAAATGTTCTACCTTGGGGATAATATGGATCAACCACTACAGCTTCCTAAAAAACAAGCGAGCAGCTCCCGGGTTACACCATTTCAATGTCAATGGTTCAGTTTGACAGCTTATAACTGAGTGTGCAAGAAAAGATCCTTGACTTCCTTGGAATTGCTGCAATCCGTCACACTTAGACGCTTCTGTGTTGCCATTTGGCGAGTGTGAATTTGGTAGCACTGGGTGTGAGCTACACAATCCGACCTGTGCTGAGTGAGATACCCGACCTTCCATTTGAAATCTAAATTTAGTTCCTCTGGAAATGTCTTTCTCTTTAAGGAACCGAATACTCTCCACTTGGCAACAGACTGTGAGTCACTGGGATGCCACAAATACGCAGATTTGCACAAAATCACTCAACGAAATCCCTGCACTATGTACATTGAACTGCAACACGGCCGAGTGCAGATTTTGCCAATAAAATTTAAAAGTAAATCATCAACCAAACAGCTTCAGAGGATTAAGAGCAACGACCGTGCTGAAAAACATTGTGGATTTATTGCCCCCACCATCCCCCCCTCACTCCCCAGTGGTGACCTCAGCTTGCCACTTCAGCACTGCAGAGAAACTGGAGGCTGCAGTGAGCTAACTTATCTAATGGCACAGGAATGCTGGCTGGCAGCTTCCATCCCTCCAAGCATTTTATTAGCTTAGAAAACCTTTCTTGCTCACCCCTTTTTCCCCTCTCTCCTTCACCCTCATTTCCTCTTTTCAGTAGTATAACCATCCCCGGCTTACAATCTCTTTCCCTCCTACACACAAGTCACCGTTGAGGCCTCATTTTTCTCTTGCTGCCTCTGGCATATAGCAGCGAGTGTATAAAAGGTATTTATATATGTTTACAGGAACCTGCTGACACTTGGCCAGAAGTCTCTTCCTTCACTCTATGGTCTAACAACGTGAGTGCTTGGTCAAGGCTAGATCCAACTGCTCATGTTGTTTGCGTGCACGGGTTTAGTGGAGAGGTCCTCAAGTTCAGTTTATCCGTCACATTAAAGAAACCCAGACCTTTTTCTAAAATGCCTTCAACAGCCCGTCCCCCTAAGCCCTCCTAACACTCCACCACAAAATGGCTCTGGCAGCTGGTGGTGGCAGGATGTAAATCAAGGCAGGGCAAGTGAATGACTGACTGAATGAATGACTCGCCTTTCACGATGTGCTTTCTCTCCCGTGAGGGGGTTTCGAAATAAACCAGGAGTTGTTGAAAGTCTTAAATGATTTTAAATTAGCATCAAGTCTTTTACGGCCCCGTTCAGATATCCGATCACAAGTGGACACCTTTAAATTTAGGTGTGAACATTGAAGACTCATCTGAGATCCGATCACTCAGCAGCATTCAGAGATGCATATGGCCACATTCTTTTTGCAGTGTGCAAATGTGTCCTGGGACATATAGAAGCCCTGGACTATCAACTGATGTCCTCTGGCCTGCTACAGTTTCACAATGAACCGAAAATACTTCACAGTGCTTCCCATCCATTGATTTATCTGTGGCCCCAGCTACAGTATCAACTTTGACGATTGCATATTGATTTTCCATATTGTTTTTTTTTTACAATTTCAAATGGGTGAAGAATAAAGTTTAATTGCAGAGCGGTGCATGGTGCATTGACTCGCTCAGACACTCATTGTCCTGCTCTCTCCCCCGCTCGCTCTCTAATTAACACAAACAAACCAACACATGGACAAACACATGTCAATAACGGACCGGCTAAAAACAATACATTTTGGTGTTATCGTATAGAGCCATGATGTACGACTTGTTTATTGGCATACGGAGCAGGAAAGTGAGATCCCATCAAAAGGGATCACTCAAACTCATGTGCCTCTCCCTTTCTTCTTTTTTGTTATTATGAGAATTGTAAAATATCTTTTCCGTTCATTTGGAAACAGTGGCCGGTCTAGATGATTAATGGGTCCACACGGTTCTGTAGAAACGAGACCCGACCCAGGAGCGGAACGGAACAGGTCCCAATTCCACTCAGTCTAATCGGGTTGGGTCTTGTTTTACTGCTGTGGATCAAACCTCACTGTGTCAATATGTTCAGTGTCCAAGTGGAGCTTATTTCAGCAAAGTCTGGAGCATACAAGATTTATGCTACGTGACATCCAAATTTATTTCAAAGATATTAAATTGCTTAGAAAATTTACTTTTTTTCCATCTCTAGCCTTGTTGACTGCAGGGAGTGTTATTGTAGTTGTAGGTGGTGAAAACTATATAAATTATCCTAACAAGCACATAAACAAAATTTATATTTTTCTTGGCTTAACATAATTTCTTAGGACATTATAATTATTGTATTGCAGCTCTTTAGAATTGGCAGGACATTGTACTGCTCCTGGTGTTTCAGTTCTCTCTCCTGCAGGGTCTGTTCGGTTCGACCACATTTTGGATCAGGTCAAACAAGTCCTGTGTCCATCAGGTTGGATCTGGCTGAGCTCAGGTTCTACTTGTAATCGGGTCTGTCTTTTCTCAAAGTCGAGTTATGCCCACGAGGACTGGAAGTTTAAAACTAGTCTGTTTAAGACTCCCATCTCCAAATTGAAATGTATTAATAAATACTGCTGATGGACATATACCACCACCATCACTAAAAAATATGCCTCAGAAGACCCTGTAATGGTTAACATTATAGGCCAATAGCTCAAGTTTCCCAACATTTATGTCTTTGCTTCAGGCTCAGGATCCCCGACATGCCTTTTTATAGACACTAACTGTCGTGTTCCTCGGCTTCCTCCTGGCAACCCTCCCATGTTGAAGCCGAGGAACTCTGTAATCCCGTCACAGTGGCCCCTGGCTTCTGGGTCACCTCAGATCTCTGCCTGTGCAACATTTTCAAAGGCAGTTTAATAAAGTACTTCCTTTCTGGTTATGTGGGACATCTCAAGGACATTCAAAGAGATTTGGAAGCATCTGAACTCAAAAGGGAACGCTGCTTAAAAAAAAAAAATAGTAACAGACTCGAAAATATTTCTCCACTTCATGCTCAATTAATTTACCACAAACGTCTAAGGCTTCTCAGTGTGCTGCATACCGGTTTCATTATGTTTGGTTAGCACTGCTCGGTCTAATTAAAGCATTACTGAACCACATTATCAGCATTCACAGGCGTCTGCCTCGCCCAATGTTATGTGGACAAAGTGTTCTTCTCTCGTATTTGACACCTACTGGCCTGGCAAGATTCAAGGTCTGTAGTCGTTTTTTGTGTTCCTGTCTGGATGGAGATGTTTAGTATTCTGTAAAAAATGTATCCACAGTGGTGTAGACGAGGCTTAAAGAAGTTGCATGAGAGTAAATTTCCAGCCAATAGAGTTTAACTCTGAAGAGTCTGAGGTAAATACAGCTTGGATTACTCCTAATTAGTAGCAACAATAACAGATGTTTGAAAAATCATTCTTTATGATTATTGTGTTACTGTCACTTCTAATTGATTCATTCCTAAATATCCCATCGATTATTTAGTTTTGAATGAACAAGTTGACTAATTTTCAGAAATCTACAGTTTCTCCTCGTTAAGCAGCCTTTAATGTGTTGATACAGTCTTATTTAACATTAAAATGTCTTTATTACACAACCATTTGACTGGTAAAACAAAATAAGCAATTTAGCAGCTAACGTGATGCTTGTGGTAGTGACATTAATTGCTGAAGTGGCCCAAATAAAATCTTTCGGCCTCCGGGTCGCTCTGATCTGTATTTTTCCACATACGTCTCAACAGACCAAATGTTATTTTTTCCATATTAAATCTAGGCCACTGTGACATATGTGGTCCTAGATCTGATTCATATCTGATCTGTGGCTATGCGGTCGCTGTCAGAAGAGCCAGATTGAAATTCATGTTGCATTTGACATAAATCACAACACAGTGTTTTCACTGGACTACTTCGGGGTCTTTACAGTGGGAATCTGAACTCCCAGGACTTCTTGGTAATGTCATGAAAATATGCTCAAGGATACATAAAAAGACAAAGATTAAGTTTCACTGCTGAGAGCCAGATGAATTACACTTTCATCCGAGGAAAGATTTTCAAGCTGTCGGAACAAAGATGTCAAAGTCAAGTCAGTCTAAACATGGAAAGCCCTTGACAAAATAACCCAAACAAATTTCCCTGTGGCGGAGAGGAAATTACACAAGAAACTGAGACGACTTTCCATTCATGCTCATTTGTTTATGCACAGGGAGCTACATGTTTTGTTTTTGTTTTGTTTGAGAGACACGATTTCTCTCTTTACTCACTGGATCGGTTTCAGGAGAAGAAACAGACTCCGGTTCAACGGTCAGAAAATAAAAACTTGCTCTTTGGAAGTGCGGCTCATTTGGGATTTGTTCGCCAGAGGAGGGTTGCTGTGAGGTGAAGGAAAGAGGTCGGAGTGATTTGGAGCAAACCCAGTTCCCTGCGCCGTGCACCCCCCCCACCCAATCTCCCCTTTGTGACAGCCTTATTAGGGTCACACAGGACAGCTGAGTGAAGCTCACATTAATGAGAGGAATTGGCCTGTAATTTCACCACTCGTTTCCTTTCAGTGCTGTCGAACAACAAACGGCAACTTTCCTTCGGCGCACAACTCCTCCGCGCACTTGTGTAGGATTACTCGAACAAGAGGGTAATGCAAGGGGGTAAAATTAAGTCAGGAGTAGGTTGTCGGCTGCATGGATGACTGCTCCCTTCAGCTCTGAAACTCCCCCCTCCTCCCACGTGAACCCATTTCATTAGGTTGCAGAGGGGCCAAAATATCAAGCTCTCTGCTGCTGCTGGTGCGGGGCTGTGGGTTCACTGGCTGACCTCTGCTCTGCTCCAGCTCAACATGCATTCAGCGGGGTTAATGGCATTTTCACTGACTGACCTTGTCAAAATGCCTTTGTTGTCTTTGCAAACGGGAGATCACTTCTGTGTAATGATTGAGCGTGACAGAATACGCTGTTCCCCACAAATATCAAATTAAAGGGTTTCTATTTGTCTTTTAACATTTAACGAGTGGGAAGTTAAACAAGGCGAGGGCCAGGAAAAAATAATTACATGAACGATTACCAGCGCTTGCCATTATCATCTTTTGTACACAGTCAGATACTAATGTAATTATTGACAGATTTTACACCCCCCCCTCTCGTATCCTGATGGAAAGCAGTTCTGTCCTCATCCCATTTTCTCTGCACTAACAGCACCCACTCATCAAGGTTGCATGTGGACAAGAAAGTGAGAACAATGAGAAAAATAGTGTCAGTATTCATTATGGGGAGAAGATAAAAGATAGCCGGGTGCTGCCACAAGCAATAACTGTAACTTTGATAAACGAAGCGTTTGAGCATTCAAGTGTCTGAGCATGTTTCCAACAGTCCATTTTAAGAGGGTTTCCGCACTCTTGGTGCATAAAACGAAGCCGAGCTTGTCCCGTTATGTCAGTGTGCTGACTGACCTTATCTTAAGTCCTGAGCCGACAGGAATTTAGTGCAAACTGTATGCGCCGCTAATAGCACTGGAGTGGTTGTGGAGTGGAATCTAGTATTTGTGGTATTTTAAGCCCTTTGTTCATTTGCATGTAATAGTAAATCTTAAATTGAAGAGCTGAGTTTTTCCAACATTAGATTTATTAACAACTAATTGGATTTTAAGGATGGTTACATTCTCAAATTCTGCAAAAAAAAAAATACAAGAGAGGTCCGAGTTGAAAACGTGGTCGATGGCATTTTAGTTGAAAACTCTACTACAAACTTCATTGTCGTAGGAGGGGCAGAGCTATTTTCGCAACAGTTCCACCTCGTTGTCGGTTAAAAAAAAAAAGAAGCCCTTCCTAGTTTTTTTTTCGTGTTCTGTGATAAGGCAACCCACTGCAACTGTGGAAAATCTACTTCCTGTTCAAACTGGCACACAAACACACACACACGCCCAGTGCATGTGTATGGTCATGTGATATTCATTTTCAAGTTTGTTAGTATGCGTATGTAATATAACTGATACAAACCTAAAAAGCTCAGAGATTGTTTTAGTTTGCTGTTTTAAAATAAAAATGTATTAGTATGGCTGCAGCCGTAGTGCTGCTAGTTAGAGCTAGCCAACCTGAGAAACTCCTACTTCTATGTGTCTCTGCTGGAAACACACAGATTCTGGTGGAATGATAAGTATGTTTCACCTTATTTAGCTTTCTAGTCTCCATCATGAATTTGTTGTTTAGCTCCCTGCACAGCTCTGCAAATAGAGTTTAACGAAATATCAATGTGTTGCAGCCCAGCAACACACTTTTCAAATTAAGCACTTTTTGAATTTTAAATAGTTGCACAAAGATTAAGCAAAGAAATAAACATCATAAACATGCCCTATCGTGGCAATACAGTACAGTGAATGTACCAGAAAACGAGACAGGGCTATGATTGATGATTTCATTTCAAATTTTAGCGCATTCAAGGGAGCCCTATCTGAAAAGTTCAGGCTGCATCCCAGTTCACTAGAGGTAAAAAGTGCGAAGTCACTCTCGCTGACAAGAATAACAGCCTGTGAGAAGGTCAATTCTCTCATACCACCAAGAGGCAAAGGAAGGGAGCATTAGTATGCTTTCCACATCCACGCGGCATTATCAGCCGCATGCAGCAGTGTCTCCCTCCACAGAATCACTACATGTTTACTCTTACAGTGGGAGAAGATCACAAAGCAGCAGCCACGCATGCAGCAGCCTAAAAATAAATATTTGACGTCTCTACCTTCTTTACATCCCTTTAATGTTGTAAATAAAGTGTAGTGAGGCAAGGAGCAGTTTCCTCAAATGTCACTTAGGTAAATCCGCGATCTCTGTTAAAACAGGCCCTCTGGTGTTTTTCCCTTAAAGGAGATGGTGCTATGGTTATGAGACAAGTCTGCCAAAGGCGCATTACTCAAGCGCTTGTTGACGTTTATATAGCAAACATGATACCTTGTGACAACCACTAGCAAAGCTTACAGGTCCTCCAGGCATATGATTTATGTTTCAAGAGCATTAAAGTGCTACGGAAAAATGCAGTTTTCCGCCAATAAGAAAGGGAACCAAGTGTCCGTTAAGAGATTTGATTCACTTAGGTGCCATCTTGGTAACGCCACCCGGGGACTATATTTGTGAGTAACATGACAAGTCTCCTCCCACAAGTGGTGGTGAGTCATCTCTATCTTAATGTCCACCACATATTTAGGCACGTTTGTGAATACATCTTCACTTCCACTCTTACAAGCTTGGTCGAGTGGAAAGTTAACATGGCTAAGGAACTGGTAAATGAAAAATCAACAGAGTGGGAGGTTGTCTCTTTTTGTTCTTCTTTTAGTGTCCTCTACAGTTAACAGAAGTTAGTCCTTTGTGATTGATTTTTCACTTCAACTTCTTTCTCTTTTTTTTCCCACTACAGGCCCCCTGACAATACTCGCTCTTATTTCAAGGGCAGTTTCTACAGAGAGTTCACAGAGAGCAGCCACCACTCGCCTTTGTAAAAACATTTCCATGAGGCCACTGACAGGTGGTCTCCAAAAGAGCAAGCAAGCATGACTGGCAAGTGAGCTACAGAGCCAAGGGCTCTTTTCATCCAATATCCCCCCTCCTCAATTCCCTGACAGGCTTGGAGAAATAAAGAAAAAAATAACATCTCTCAAATGTTTATACAGGAATATCCGTTTCACACTGACCTCTGTTCTAGTCAGCTTTTTACTCCTGTGCTAAAGCCCACTCTTGCGATGCTACAATGATGTAATATGTGTTGCATCAATAATCCATGAGACAAACATTTATCACAAACAGCCTGCATTATTTATCTATTATGGAGCTTAAGAAGCTGTGGGACCCGCTCTGGGAATAGCCTGCTGTGTGCAGGAGGGTCGGTGTGTGAGAGGCTGGGGGGGTGAGCGCACTGGCATGGAGCGTGGAGTAGTGCTTGGCCAAAGGGGCCCCCTCTGTGCTCCCTCTACCCTGGAACAGGAGCCAAGGCGTTCCGGGCTGTGTTTCAAGAGCAACAAACTTCACCAGCATTTTAGAGATGACATTTGGAGGTATCAGCATGCTAAGCCTGGGAGGGGTTGGCCCATCGCTCTGCCAACACGACCCTGGGAGCTGCCACTGCCGTGTCTATGCTGAGGGGATTTGTGTCAGTGCCGGGCCTTAAAATACCATGGCTCTTCGCCCCCCCCGCTTCTGTCTACACTCTACTCACTCCCAGACTGACTGACTGACACGGACTCACTTTGCCTCAGCTTCTATTTTCCAGTTTTTCTGCATCAAATGTCAAACAGTCTGGGCTATTTGGTTCATTCAACAATCCACATGTAAATCCAGGCTGCCAATTAAATCTTGGAAGATTGGAGTAAAGGGGCTGCTACGTGTGTGCTCAGATTACACAGGGTGAAAAATTTATGTGGCCCCGTCAGTCAGGATTCAGCTCGGAACAAAGGTGCAGCTCCTGTGATCGTGTTTTGTTAGGTGTCGCCTGCTTCCTCCTCATCTGTTTCTTTCATGGCACTCGGTGAGTTGGGTGAGGCACAGACAATTACTGGGAGCCTGTTGTTCATTTACTCCCACAAGGCCAGAGAGGCGGAGGTGATGAAGCAGCTGTTGGTTGGCATGCTAAATGAAACGTGCACACATGCAGTGCATGCCTAAACAGCTCTATATGAGACTTGTCATGCAGAGAAGTGGGGGACTGCTCTACTTCACTGCTAATCAGGATGCCTCTGCTATGACTTTGGGGCCTCTGTTTGTTGCTCTTCCCTGGTACTCTGCCTGGGTTTGCTTGATTTCCTCATTTGGTTCTCATTTGTTCCGTTGCCCCACAATGAGAGAAGTCTGCTCTCGCAGGTCTCTTAGGGAAAAACAACAGAATGGCAGTGCAGTTTGATGTGAGCAGCATCTGGGTCTCTTTCATTTTGAACACCAGCCAGTGGGTTGTTAGGGGCTTGTACCATTAAAATGATGTAGAAGGAATGCACATCTTTGTGTTGTTTAATGTTGTGTGCAAAATCTAATACAACAGAGGTTATTGAGAAATGTCCCTTTAGAACCTCTCAGTCCAGATTTACTTATAAATATCTCCAGCTAAACAGATGTGTGACAATTGCATAAGCAAAGAAACACACATTTCCGCCACAGCAGTCTCAGGCTGCATCTACGTTTCAGATTTAAAACAAACCTATTCCAACACCTGGGTTGTGTATCGGCCGATCACAAATCATAAAATATATTAACAACTGTATGTAATTAACCTTGTATGGAAGTGATGATTGCTGTAATTTTTGTATGAGCTGGCTCAGGCTAAACCCTTTGAAGAACAAATACTAGAATGTATAATCTAGTTTGACAGTCTTTGTCAATGTTGTGGGACTTTCCAGCATGAAATATTGTCAAATTGCTGACAACTCTGACTAATGCTTCACTAACAGACATCACTTCTTCTTCGCTGCTCTAAAGACAGCACTTGCCAGTGGCAGTACAGGGCAACTGCAGTTCTACAGCGGTGAAGAAGGAAAAGAGTTTTTGTTTGAAACTTATGTACGACTATTTGATGCCAGTATCAGAGGCATTTCTGAGTGTTGGCGATGTTTTTCCATCGTCTTCAGTTTTTCCTAGAACTGTCAAACTAAAACAGGGCCAGCAGTGTTTCAAAAACGATTCTGTGCTAGGCGCTCAAAAACTGCAGAGCAGTGTGGATGGCAGGTTTTTAACAGTGATATGTTTTAAAACTAAAATGTAGTATTCTGGGTGTAACTTCAGTCTTTAAACACAAAACTGATTCTGTCAACAATTAACAAGCTCTTCCAAAAGCATAATAAATTCATTACAGACCACATCTCTCAGAAAAACACTACAGTCACCTGAGGGCCACTTCATAGCTGCTGTTATCAGATAGATCTCTTCACCTTTTATCGCCTGTTTTTGTGAGTGGCTGATACATGTTTCGTCTCGGATGGAAACCAGGCTTCAAAGAGAGCAAAGGAAGTTGGATTCAGGAGACCCTGCTGGTCTTTACAGCCCTGATGGCCATAACAACCTGTGAGTTACACCTGCAGAGAGCGCACCCCCCCCACACCCCAACCGCAAAACACACTGCTACCTTCCCTCTCCACCACGCCGCTCTTAAAACCACTCAAAAGCTCCCACCAGCCTCCTCCCCACTGAGCCAGATAGAGTAGAATCAGGAGAAAACACAGCCCCATCAGGCCAAACCACTACCTCTTTCAGCCAAAATAGCAGCTTTGAGGGAGTGAGTGCAGGCAAAGGACAGACTTGGACTGTGAAAGGGAAGGGGGCAGGGCGAGGGGGAGGGTCAATCACTCTGTGGGAGGCAGAGAATGAGGGAGCACAAACACAGTACTGGTGCTGGCGCTGAGCCATGTTTATGTCACTAACAGAAGCAGCCCTGTCGATCCCCCCCTCCCCCCTGCCCCAACCCTTTGCCTTGCACTCACTCTCTCCCAGTTTGCTTGGAAACAGAGTCAAGGGGGTGGCTGGCTGGATGCTTGGTAACAGAAAAGAGCCGCAATAGAGAGGAGGACAGGGGTGAATCAGACACAGCCCGGGACTGAGCAAAAATCAAAAAAAAAAAAAAGAGAGAAAGAGCGGGGGGGGCGCACTCAATGGCAGGGACTGTGCTTTGGGAATGTTGATGAGGCAGGGACCTTTTCTGTTTAGTTCCTCCAAGTGAACCAACAAGCAGCACTGTGGATGTGTGGGCGATTTGTACTCAGCATGCCCGCGGAGCGACTGAGCGTGAGCTGCTTTGAAGATTAGGTGTTTGCATTATTTCACATGCACGACAGAGAACGAGGGCAGTTTTTCCAGACCCAGCAGAACCCGACGGTGCCGGTGATACATCTTAAAATTAAGCAAGCTGAATGCGCTCTCGATCAAAGGGAGTAAAAAAAGAAACCCGAGAGGGTCCGAACATTTCACTCGGACTGCACTGCAGGAGAGGAGCCAACTCTTTTCCCAACTGGCAGGCTTACAAAAAAGAAAAGGCTTTGTGTTATGAGGCTTGTTGTTGAGAGCAGATATCTGTGTGCAACAAACTCCCGTCTGCAGACTCCCCGGCAAAAAAGCAAATCAAGGCCACCTAAGACTTTCCTTTCAACAACTGTTCTTGTTGGCAATATAATGCAGCATGTGTGCTGTTAAAGCCCACATTAGGACCATCACCAGCTCCTGAGGCAATCACTGCATATCCAATTACTTTTAATGGGCTAAATATGTATAGTAATGACAGCAAGATGATTTTTTTTTTAATTACAGAGACTTCATTAAAGCCTTGAAAAACCAATACGTCGTTGATATCTTAATGCAACCACACTGGGTAGGTAACAGCAAAAAAAACAAAATATCTAATTTTCTTTTCCATCAAAATACAAAACTGGCTTGTTTCACAGGGAAGATTTTCACTGCAAAGCTTTTTAAAACCACTTCACTTACCGTCCTCAGTTTCCTGCCACACAATGCCTTCAAGATTGACACTGGTACCGGGCTCGCAGGGCCCCAGGCACTCAGGTTCGGTAGCCAGGGCCACATCGGATGTGTTCACTGCCACTGAGCGTGTTCGCACCATTATCTGCTCACACGGCGAGGCAATCTCACTGTTGCCTACTGCGGCCAGGAGGTGGAGGGGGGGAGGGGCTGGCGTGGAGACAGGAGATTCCATCTGTGAAGCAAGAAGTGGGGGTTGAGAGAGAGAGAGAGAGAGAGAGAGAGAGAGAGAGAAGAAACACATGAGACACTTCAGAACCACTGTATAAACATGTACAGAGCAGATGCTGAGATACAGCCAACGGATGCCACAGTGAGAGGAAGTGAAAATGGTGCTGAACGCATGAAAGACATTCTGGTATTTCTGCGGTCTGTAGAAGCTGTTTTTAAACCACCAGAAAAGCGTGATGCTGCAGTTAGTGTTGTAATACGCCACTTTGTCTGTCCTCAACCTGAAAGGCGATTAGCAGGCAGAGGAGGTAGTTTGGGGACACGTGAACCGCTTTGACCACCTCCGAGGAAGGACAGAATTAGTTATGCAGGGTTGCTCAAACAATCCCTCCCCCAGCCTTCTTCTCTCGCACACAGCCGAGCGAGATCCATGACACCAAATTATCTCACAGACTGATCACTCATTAATTCCCTCAATTAAAGAGCTAGCTGTGGCAGGGAGCGCGCTGCTGAGGGTCAGTAATTGATTCCACCTGCTCTGACACACTGTGGCAGCAGTGAAGAGACGGCGGGACTACGTTAGAAAACGAAAAATGAAAAGGACAGGAAGAAGGCAGGGGGATGATGAGTGCAACTGAGGAGAAGTGCGAGAGAGGACGGGTGGTAGAAGAGTGTGTAGGTGGGAAAGAGAAGCAGGAAGACTGATGGGGATTTAAGGGCCACAGTGACACCAGGACGCTCTGTATTCAAGGCATTCCACATAAAGCACTCCGAGTCATTAGCACTGAACTGCGGGAGGAATGCCACGCTGCAGCCAACACCACACAGTTATTAATTGGGCATAAACCACTCGGTGCTGGAGAATATGCTGCCAATACTGGATCCAATTAGACTTAGAAGACAAAATAACAATTGACACATTGGATTGTAAGCGTGTACACCCTTTAAATAATTGTTCTAATCTACTTACTGCTGCAAAGTGTGATGTGGAGAATTAAAAGAGCTTAACGCTGCAGATGTCACAGTAACGGCTTCATTTGGATCCTTGTATAGGGACGGATACGTTGGCCTCTTGCTCGGTCGGTTGGTCCATCGCTTGGGTTCAGACTAAAATCTATTGGTGCCGTTTATGTTTATGGTCCCCAGGGGATAAATCCTAAGGAATTTACTGGTCCTCTGAACTTTTCTCCTTATCAACGGCAGTTCACATTTAAAAATATTAATATATCAACATCAAAATTTACACTCACGGTTCCCAGATGATGAACCCAACTTTCAATTTGTCCAGTAATGTATATTTCAAATCATGCACTACTAATCAGTCCCACTAGCAATATTTTTCCAATTTTCCATACTTTCCTACTAAACTAAGATGGCGAACATTACATCTGCTTAACATCCACATCTTAGCAATAACTTGTTGCCATGGCAGCATTAGAATGTAGCTCAAAGCCCTGCTGCGTTTGGCCAAACCACTGACAACTATAAATGCTAGTTTCTGAGTATGTTTGCCTTTAGCCATCGTAGGCAGTAGAGTTGATGTGTATCGAGGGGGGGATGGGGGTTTGACAAGTGTTGACATGCACAAATCACGATGATCCATTACGGCTAAATTTAAATTATGTTTTTTTGAGAAGAATCCATCCACTGTTTTCAGATTTCATGCTTGAAATCTGACTTTTTAGCATATAAGCTTAGTACATGCAAAATATAAAAATCTTTACTTATGATTCTTTGTTTCCTCCTCATAATTAGATTTGACTGATAAGGATTGATAAAAAATAAATCATGAGAAAACCAAACATTAGTCCCTGATGAAATTCAATATTAGCTCAAGACTTTTTACGGTTTACTGAAATGAGCCCATTTCTCCCGGTGCTCGGAGGACGAGCAAATTAATGTGTGCAGAGAGCAACGGAGAGTCAGGCCTAACGACATCATAATCACTGTCTGTCACTTTCTGATGCATGATGCGGCCAAGCTGCAGGCCGGCTGAGTGAATGAGACAGGACAGGTAATCAGCCGAGCTGTCACCACACACTGTTCCTGGGCCTTATGGAGACACAGAGGGTCGCAGACAAGACCACACAACCAGCCCGGCCTCAGACTGACAGCCGCGCGTTGAAAAGGTGCAAACAGGTTCATGCAGGGCCTCCTCCAAATTGACTGAACTCCTCGGAGTCATTGTGTTGACATTTTGGAAACTGACATTTTGGGTATTTTTCTGAACCAAACTTAAATGGCACAGTAATGGCCTGGCAATGACCTATTTATTCTATTACATTGTTAGGTACAAGCTAGGAGGCTTTTATTATTAAACTCACTTAATTCCTACTTTCGGCTGCCTGCGGCTGGATACCACTTATCAATAAACCCAGAGACCAAGGTGTTTTAAGTGCTCATGGGCAGCAACATTAAGGGTTGTTGTGTTTTTTGAGCTGCTGTTGGACATTTAACAACACACATCTTCTGCTAAAAACTGTAAATCCAGCGACCTTCAGCTTAGTTTCCTTTATTGACCAACCACAAACAACAAAACTCGCATGAAAACAACTCATTTCTCGCCACCCACTCAAAACGCTCTCCTTTAGCTTTCCCTTTTCTTTTTTTTTTCATTCAAACAATCAAACCCTTCACAATAGAAACTGGCTGGAGCCTAAACTAGGTCTGCAGCTCATGATTATTTTCATAATGGATAAATCTAGAGCATTTTTATCAACAATTATATTTTTGAAAATGTCCAACGTATTTTCCCAATATCAAGTTCACCTGACGCCTCATTTTGTCAAACCCACAGCCCAAAAGCCAAAGATATTCTAATAGATCAGTCAACATATTATTGCAGATTAAGTGCTAGTTAATTGAGAGTCAAACTACCTTATTATAACCTAGTGATGAGCTAACTATCATTTAAAATGACCTGAGAAAAATAACACTTTTCAATAACACTGAATTTATGTTAATCATGACTCACCAACTGAATACTGGTGATAGTGAAGAATTCACTCCACTGTTTCCTGTACCTGGATGAGCTTTAACTTTAATTTTCCACTTAAATCTTGTTGTTACCAGGGAAGCTTTAAAGTCGAGGGTATTAGTTTGTTGCAACTGTCACAATCAAAAGTGACAAGCCACAATAAAGTAACCATTTTCTCTGTACTGGTATAAACGAATTAGATTTGAATCAAAACAGAAATGGGACGAGTTTACAATGTGCAAGAACAATGCGACTCATTTCCATTTCCAAGTTCTGTGAATGGATGAGTGAACAAAAGGGCCTGCACTCCAGGGCTGCGGAATGCAAACCTCCATAGTGAAATGCCTGATGTCTTGTCCAGGGTTTTGGAAAAACCACATGTGAGTGAGCTACACAACTTGTCCGATTACACAAGGCTCTACCCAGCACTCGGTCGATGCCAAATTCCAAGATTTCTTCCCTGCTTGCGAGACTTTGCAGACGGATTTTGAAATCTCCTCCAAAACCACAATGCTCGAGTGTCACGCAAACCTTTTCTTAACTCAAACCCCGTGCCAGCTCCTCCAGAAAGCCACACTGGCAAGAATAATGTTTAACTGGCTGGCAAAAAAAATCCTATGAATCTTTAACTGGTGTTGAGCTTATTTCACTGAGCTGACGGAAGAGGAACTCTGTCTGGATTTCCAGCGATCACACAATAACTCCCTCTTGGCAGACGGACACAAGCTGCACTTTTTACTGGACACATTAACTTCAGCTTTAACTTGTTTATTAGAGTTGGGATTAGGGAACTGAGCACTGATCTTGGGCGAGGATTAGGAAAGGATTACGCGGCAGTGTCATACTGAGACACCTGTCCTGGTGGTTTAGCATGTGTGCGACGTTGGACTTGAATGCAGTCAACCAAATTGAGCTGAGTCTTTCATTTTACCCCAGACTTTGTGTAAATGACGCCGTTACGAGTCGAATATAAAGGTCGGGGCTTCCGGAAACCTCGATGACACCACACGAGCAGTATGGAGGCATGTTATGTTCATTGTCTGTTTTATTACGTTTGAAACATTGATCACCAGTTGATTAAATTCTATTGGATTTGGCTGCAAAGCTGTTTACCCCTGAGACTCCAAAAGTGTTTTGTGGACTTAAACACTTCACCCACCCACCATCAGCATAGTGGTGCGTGGATAAAGAGTGAATTTTCATTTTTTCGGTGAGCCTGACACTGACTGACTCTGACACCCACTGAAATGTACAAATAGCTATTTCTCCATTACAAATGTACTTGATATTAAATTGCTAAAATTGCAGAAATGACAGTCAAAGTTACCATCAATGATCCGGATGATTTGTTGGTAACGTTTAATCTTAATCTCTCAAATAACCTCCTCAGAGTTTTCCTGGAAATAACCATTTAATTTGGTACAAATTCAAGATAAACTAGAGAGCGAACAATTGGTGCAGTTTGTCTGTAAATGCCAAGCAAGCACATCCATTAGTTATTAATTTAGAGGACAGCAAATGGGCTTAACATGTAAAATGTGACATGTTTCTACAAACACTGAAGCATGAATGAGAAATTCAGTTTCTGATAATAAATTGATGAGTAATGAATATTAACTGCGGCTTAAATTGAGCAATTTCTTCCAATGGAAATTAATCTGGAAATAATGAATAAACTCCACACTATTAACTGAACAAAACAAAATAAAAAAAATAAGAAAAGTCTATTTTTTGTAATTAGTGCAAAACTAAATCATTTTGTATCGAGGAATAATTCATGAAATAATTTGTCCGAACTGTGTCATGAATTGTAACTGATCAGATTGTTTGTCTGGTGGAATATGTTCACCGTCATGCAGTAGGAATACTGAGTGGTGAAAAACACAATTATCCCGTGACCTTGTTATGTGTAATATGGATAATACTGTCTGCAAAATGGTATAAAAGGTAGAAAGTCAATACTCATTCCTAACAATGGACCTTCTGCAGACTTCTATCACTTCCATACACAAACTCATGTTCAACACAGGATTATGGATGCATGTTGCGGTCATGGCTTAGCCGTTGATACGAGACTGCTGTTCCAGGTCACGGAGAATGTCGTCTGCAACCGCAGTTCAATATGCATCACCGCTAGACCATGGAATCACATGTTTTCTTTCTGGTGCTTTTTCTGTATTAGTGCCTGTAATAAAATAAACACCATAAGCAGTTTCGCCACATGCTTCCTTGATTTTGTGCACACACTCTGCTCGTGTTTGTTTATCCTGCTCTATCTTAAAAGACTGGATTTGAAATCTGTAACAGTGATGTTCCGGAACAGATATTCACGCCTGAGAGGATTCAGCATTTACTTTTATACCGAAGCTGAGACCTTCAGTTGACACTAGCTGGGAGTAATGCAGGGTCCTGAAATCAGGTCAGGAAACGCATACTGAGGACTGCCCCCAGATGTGGTTCTATCATCTCAACCTCTAACATGAAGTCTAAATAATACACTACAACATCCATATGTAATGTTAAGCTAATGCACGTAAGCTGCTTTGAAGGCAATCAAGCATGCCTGGTAAAATACTTGTACATTATCAATTTATGAATTGAATTAAAAAAGGACCTTGAAAGACTTTATCTAGGGGTCTAGGAAACTGGTAAAAATATCTATTTATTGTTAAAACCGGACATATGAACTGATTAGTTGTTACCCTGTTGTAAATGTGTTTAAAAGGGAAAAGGTCTGGTCATCACAAGTTGAAGCCACAACGATGCATTGAGAATTGTTTGGCAATCAACATAGCAACCTGAATCTAAATGTAATCATGTATGAAGAGTTGGAAGGAAAAATGATTGAATAAACTGGAACTGGACGATTATTTAATGATTGGACGAAAGAGATAAAGCCTGGGAAACCCAACCCAATTCTCAACATCAGAAGAAAGAAAACACCGGCCTTAAAAAAGAGAAAATGTAATTCTTCCTGACACAGAGGTCCATTATTAAGTAAAAGGGAATCCTTCCAGAAGTGCTATTAGTTGGCTAAGTTCAGTGTTCCCGCTTCAATATGTAATTCTTTTTGACTCCAGGGGCAAAGCCTGTTAATATCTTTGGTGAGTTACTGAGGTCGGGGGCCAGCGGAGATTACACTTCTAGCTGGCTGTGGTCGGTGCTTCTTTCAAGGACCACTGACAACCAGTGAAGAAAGACTGGTAATCTCTGCTATGTTGTTTAAGCCACATAATGAATTTAAGAAGCACAACATTTAAATTATAACCACTCCAGACAATTGAGAATCTAGTAATCATTATACAATCACATCACTGGGTGGCTTTTAAAGTGAGTCCTGTTATTGAGGGCATAGAAGTAACAAGGTTATTAGCATTATGTCAAAACTGAAAACAAATGCACTAGTCTATTCTAATTTGATTACCAAAAAAAATTCAAATCCACCAAGAGACATTAAAAAAAAAGGGATAGAAAATGACTTTAATCCCTTTCAAGTCCTGAAAGCCCACTCGCTTGTTTTCAAACACTGCACAAATCGCCTCATTCCTTGACTGAAACCACTTTCATTCTCTATGAAGCCCAGAATAATCGCAGAAACCGAGAGAGCAAACGCAAACAGGAACACCTGACATCTACTGTTGACCGCCAGCTGGGAGAGGCACTCCATTTCTAGGCAACTCTTCTCAGTTTGAGCTGCTAATTGTGCTTTCAGGAAAAGCATAACCACACATAAATAATACAGAGAGGAAACTAAAGCTGTGATGAATTCGCTCACCCATGACCTACAATCTGTTAGCGAGGAAGCCGGGATCTCACTCCGAGCAGTTACTGTCTGACAAAGAAGTAGTTTGCCGTACGACTCCTTAATATTACGGGTCTACACAATGCATATAAATGACAAACTGTGGGGGATAAAAATCAAGTTAGTCATAATGTAAAGCACACTTATATTTTATCTTAACGGGGTTTCTGTAGGTTTCGGCAAGTTAAATTTAAGACCATAATAAAATAAATTTAAGACGGATATAAAAGGAATATCAGAGGCCCAGAGTTTCCTTTCTCATAATTGATGATAATGTGAAATAGCCAAGTAGAGAATAACCATCCATACACTACGTTATCTCACAAACTACAGGCAGAGGCAGTAGGAATCCAAAATCTTTCCCTCCAGTGTATTGCGATAATTTTGGACCAGGGTGTTTCAGTAATCAGTTTGGCCGTTGGTTTCGTCTTTTTTTTTTACAGCGTGCTAATATCTCTGCATTGGTAAGAAAGAAAACAACACATAAGCTGTTTTCAGACATGACCTGCGGGTTAAGTCCAGGGAATTGGGTCCTCGGCATTACTCAGGCGAGGGGTGGTGCAGCCGGGCGCAGCAGACAGAGGCAGGAAGGAACATATCAATTCAGCTGCAGAGATCACGTGACTCTCTTTTCACCACAAACAAAAGGCATCGTGGAAGTAGCATAAATTCAAGACCTAAATTCAGACGATTGAATTATAGACCCACAAAAAAAAAAACTACAGAAACCCTGTTTAAAAGCCTACTAAACTAAACCAGTCTCCAGGAAATGCTGATGAGTATTTTTTTATGATACAACACAACCTTCAAGTTTAGAAATACAACAGTGCAAGACGAGACATAAATATAAACACCTTCTGTAAGAGCTTCATACACAGCGCAGAGCGAACTTTCACTTCACAACCTATCGCATCAGCTGTGAATCACAGCCCCAAGTGTTACAAAGACAAGTGGCGCGTTCACATTTGCTGTAAATTTCCGTGGTAATCAAATGTAATATCTTTTTTAGTGTGACACATTAGAGCTGTGTGCTGCAAATCAGAGCTACTCCTCTACAAATGCCCTTGACTGCACCGAAGCAACAAAAAAAGGTACACAAAGCTTTTTTCAAAAGGGAAACATCTTCTAAGAGCACGAGAGGCTTTACCTGTGGAGACATCTGCACTCCCTGATGAAAGGAAAACAAACAGTAGTCAAGAGACGACTCCTACAGCTACCAGCCACATGATGGGAAGTAAAAGTGATATAAAAAGACAGAAGGCACATGGGACTGCAGGCTACAGGACCGAGCCAAGATAAGTGGAGCTTACCAATTTGTTCACTTATGAAGCAGTGGCCTAATTTTCTTACTGAAGCAAAATCCCGCAGAGGAAAAATGCCTCTCTTTTTACTACTACTATCAAACTGCAATAGTAAAATGTGACCAATATTTATGTAAAACCAGGAGTTTACATATTCTCTGAGGGTCTTAATGCATGTATGTCTTGTGCTGCTCGAAATGTGGCTGCGCACCTATATTTTAGGAATTAACTTGGTGAGTAAAATGCATGAAAATGTACAAAGAAATATGAAAATAAAACCTATGTAATAAATAATCCTAAATCTGTCATAATGCTTTTTGGATGAATTATAAAAATATGAGTACAAAAAATGATTTTACAATTCTCTCTTTCTCTTCCCCTCTTTAAATATTCAAACAAAACTCTAGGAAGACAACCGAGCTAACCTTGTATTTTAAATACTGTTCATTTCAAAATATAAATATAATACTTTTTTCAATATCTTAAGTGTTTTTATTCAAAATGACGTGATGGTGTTAAGAGACAAGGCAGCTGAGCTTATCACCATTGATAAGACATTGGGGTCCATCCTCTGGGTACCACAAATATCTGTAGAAACATTTCTAGCAATGATGGAATTAGTGTCAAGTTGCTCTTTAATGTTAATTATTCTAGGTCATTAGCTAACAACACCATCCAACTTACTAAACCCTTTTCATGTCCAATGAAACAGGTGGCAGCAAGTAAACACCTCAGTATATCTTGGCCAGGTCTTCCCCCTCTTAACTACTTCCTCGAGACAATCTCAGCTTGTGTCATTCGGCTAAAGAGCAGATGTGGATTGGAAATATAAGCTATATTTCGAGAAATCTTCCCTTGTACCTGCTTAGCTCAGTTTGGATTTTGGCAGGTAAACTGGGTTCCAGGTTGGCAGACTGGGTTAACACAGCAGCTGGTTTGGAACACTTTCTCTTGTCTTGGGTCAGGCCTGACCTTGTCAACCTAATTCCTTCCTTTCCTCTCGGTGGACCAGCCGGTTGCCTCGAGTCTGAGCCTGGTATTGTTTGTCCGACGACAGGGTGTGGGGGGGGGTTGGGTATCATGAGGTCTAAAAGGTCTTTATGTGGAAGCAGGAACAACAACTCTTCATGTTTACTGCTGACAAGTCACGCTGAATGCCTACATGTCAAGCTACCTGCACAAACGGTATTTGCACTTTATTAACAAGAACAAACCTATGCTAACCCTAAGCCCTGCAGCATTGGATTCTGGCAAGTGTTGCTGACAATAGGGCTATTTTTTTATAAATTGTTATGCCAAGAATGACAAAATGTCAAATAATAATGTCATATGACTGTTGTGATGTCCTACAGGCCAATGTGAGGTCTTCCATTTTTGACCAAACTTCTCAAAAATATTTGGCTTACAATGATGCTAGAAAGAAAACCAGGATATACTCTCATTTGAGAGGCTCGAAAATTTAGCACTGATTCACTATGTTTTCTTGTTCAGAGACTGAATCTCAGGAACAGACGTTATTGAAGTTAACTGCAGTTCAACATTGAATACTGGTGCAACTACTTATTGTAAGATAGTGAATATGTCAGAAGCTTACCTTCTCATTAGCTAGGACAGATTTGAACTTAATCCTATCTAGATGCTGCTAGCTTCAATTGGTGATTCTCTTCCCTTTTCCCCTGTCTCCCATTTCTCATCCTCCCACTCTGACCATGGGTCAGTTGACAACAACAGTATCTATTACAACAATAAGCCACATTCTTGTCAAGGTCACCCACTCTGCGTCCGACAGGCAGAGAGGCTGTGCTGGGAGCAGAAATCCAGATAAGCTAAGCTGAGCCTACGAGGATCTCTCTCTTTCCAGCCCTCTCCATACTCATAAATCTTATCTCACAGCAAAGGGAAACCTGACAACACACAGAGAGGCTGTCATCAACAGCTCAGCCACCTAGATTCCCACCCAAATACCAATGATTCCCTCTTTGACTTCTTACAAGTCGGAGGTTTCTGACCGAGGCTTTGAGATCAGAGTGGGAAAGGAAATCGCGCTCCTCGTGTTGGTGTCCATCGATGTTTAAATTCACCATAATGTTGACAGCTTTGACCAAAACTCAGGTTTCAGGTGTCTACCTTTGGGTCCACGGCGCTTCAGCAAAGATAAACACTCGTAGACATACTATCCGGAAAGCCCTATCAGTGAAATAACCAACATTTTATTAGTCCCACATATTACACAAGGAAAACAAGTTGTTATTCAGGCTGTGAGATTTCCCCAGAGCTCCTAACCTCAAACTATTTTTAGATCTTCTCTGTTAGGCTGTTATGTTGACACTCTTCTGAGGGTGGTGCCTTATCCAAACATTAGAAAGACAATTCTTAGCCACACACATTTTTACTTTCTTTTTTTTTTTGGGGAAATCTTAACGATGCCAAATTACTTTCTATTGTTTTGTGTTACTTGGAATGACACAAACAGAAAACAATGAATATAATTATACCTTTCATAACAACACATATAGACTTGTCATGTGGGTGTAAGATTGTGGGAATAACAATGACCGCAAATATATCTGCTACATATATACTTTGAACAATATGGCTCATTCTGAATTATGAAACCTCAATAAAATGTTAACTATACCTACATAACAGTCAGCAGCTTTAGTAATCCTATGACCTGTTTCCAAATTCCATTCTAGGCTTGTCAATTCAGTAAATTCAGCAGATGATTAAGGTGCAGCGGGTGAGTGAGTGAGTGCGTGGTTGTTGAAATATGTCTGTAGATGAGAAGGCGTGTGCTCTGTTCTGCAGATGGTACTTGAGCTGTACTCTCCCTCACGCTGCTACTTTCACTCGTGCTTGCTACTCTGATTAACCTCTACTGTTGGCCGTCTCACAGAGCTCCCATTGAACCATGTCTGTCTTAATGGACGATGATGTGCACTATTACTGAGTGCCCGTAGTTCCTGCACGGCTGCCTCAAGCCCCCAATAGACTTTTACACCTTAATACACCTTGGGGCAATGATCGCTGTGGCTCGCACCGCATGACATTTCAACACCATTTCTGGTGAGAGGGAAAAAAATAGTTGAAAAGACAGGTGTCTAAAAGAGAATAGCAGGGTAAGTTTCACTAGAGTTTATTTTTTTGAACAGCACAGCATGTCTGTGACTTGTTTGATAATTATAGTCTGTAGGTGATTTAGGTATAATGCAGGGAGTTACGTGAGAAGTGGAAAACATGCCAAAACAAGCTAATCTGAAAATACATTTACTTTAGCATCTATCAAATCAACCTGAGAGCTGTTTGAAAAGGTTTAAAAACGACTCAGTGGATTCTCTTTGGTACAACAAAAGAAGTAGGCTGAGCCCCAAAATGTTCCTCGGACACTTGGTCAATCAAAGGACAAGTCACCACAGGAGGTGATTCGATTTCAATCCTAAACAAAAATGTATCAGAATGATCAATTACGATCTTTGAAATGAAAAGTGGGAATTACATTCTCTTGGCTTTTTTTTTTTCCCCCTATCCCCCCGTCTTCTTGGTCTCATCCAACTGCAACTTCAAGACATTTCGGTCACTGCCAGGGGCAGAGAGGACCAAGAAACTACAACCGAGCAGGAAAGTCCTCCTGCTGCCCTGAAGTCACTTGTGTTCCTCGGGTTATGTCAACAACAACAATTTGAATGGCACCTGCTGTTGTTTGATATGAAGAGTGCACTCTGGAGTTAATACAGCCTCTTCATGGCAGAAGGGTAAATCCTGACTTTTTTGTGTATGTGTTTACAGCTTGTTCCCAGTTGAATCATGAAATAAGTTATTACATTTCTAATGAATTATTTAAAATATGTGCATATGCCCCTTGTGTGGTAAGTTCCAAACAAAATGGTGGTCGAATCAAGAAACGAAATTCTTAATAAAATTTAGTCAGAACAGTATAGTTCTACCATCACACTGTAGCTGCTGGTAAGGACTCTCTACACATTTTATATCCAATATTTATGTATTGACATAATTCGAATCACTAACAGGTCGGGCTGTGGGGATGTCAAAGGAGCAGGAGCAAAGTGAAACCCACGATAACGCACCAAATCTCCACCGCTCTATGCCAGCTGCTTAGCAGAGGTCTGCTGCTCTCCGCCATCAGAGTTTGATGACCTTGTTAGTTTGAGTGCCTAATCTGCTAATGCCCTGATAAAAATAAACAGTCACTGTAGTCATTGTAGTCCCCCCCCCCTCCTCCCTGTCTGCAGCTGCTATCCATAAACACAGATGATACCTCCATCTTTATTTATCCTGAGGACTTCGTTTCAAACTGACAATCTTAAGAGCCAGCGAGGTCAGTGTTGTGTATTGTTAGTTTAAGTTAAATCATGTGACTTGTGTATTTCAAATGAAGAGTTAACATTTTATGAAAATCTGAAAGCTGTGTCTATGCCTTGCTTTTTTAAATTTTAGTTGGCCACAGAACAGCAGGCACGAATACATTTTTCATGCTATATTTGCCTTTTATTTTAGGGTTTTTCAAGTGCATTTATTCCTAACAATTTGCCTCTGTGGTGTTTAATAATTCATACCAAGTACTACATTTGAGATGAGACTGGAATAAATAATTAACCTCCCAGTATATATTAAAAATTCTACAAAACCTTCTTTCTTACAATTCACTGGGGGTTCTTACTTGCTTACTTTTGATTTCTGTGAAGAGCAATCAAACCTCACAACTAACAGCTACACATCAAATACAATGTACAAAAAAGAAACAAGTATGAACCACAACAAAAGGTGGATACACTGCTTTTAAAAGATTTGACATTCTTCTGTATGAGCTCACATCATAGAAGTATAGTCTCAAGGTCATACGGCACAAAATTCAAGACTAGATTTTATCAGTCAGTCCCATTATTCAGCAATAACCAAATTGCCAGGAGCTCTAAAGTAATAACCTGAGGTATATTATTTATAGCAAAAAATACCATAATAATTGTGACATATGACTTGAGTGAATGAATCCAACAGCAAAATGTCTCACTCTTCAAGGGATACATAAACCTAATGGATATGATTAAATATAATTTAGTTTTCCAGATGGACAAGGGCCCCACTTACAAAATATAATTGAATGTGCGAGCTCAGCTCATTGCCAAGGACTAAACAACTCCCCAGCCTCCAATACAAAGAGGAGCTCATTTCCATATTAACTTCACCTTCATTGATCCACCGACACATCCTCCCTTCTTGCCACTGCACTAACACCCAGGATGCCTTTAGGGGTGCTGGGATATTCTAGTGTTGGGGAGGAAATTAACTTAGGGGCATTTAAGTATCGCAGCATCAACTTGGTTGAATCTTTGGCTGGTGGCTGAAAAGTCATCTCGGCAAAACAGCAACTGCACAGACCACAAATTTTGGAAGTTTTCCCTGTATGTCAAGCAAAGGAAGAATAATATGCACTCTTAACATGCCAAGCATTCAACGCCTCATCCCATCTGTGCACCAGCGAAGCACTTTAAGATAAAACCCAGCTGAATGTAAGCCTCTTTTCTTATTTACATTCCTTAATGATTTCACAGTTACAACAAGGGGATCTAGATTTGCACATGAAGGTAACGCTTAAAGCTGCTTTTATCAATATTTCAAATCAGACCAGAGTATCACATGACAATGTCAAAGGGTTGAGTTGAAGTGATAAACCTACAGAGAATTATCACCTGAATCTGCAGCTCCACACGGCCTCATGTGCTTAACAGTGAGGCTCAGCTCGTTGTTTAAACGTCCGTCCCACATCTTCATGTTTTGGTTCACACTCTCAGGCTGTCATGGCTGTTTTCATCCAAAAAGATTTACTAGCCCCCTGTTTACTACCTATTTAACACCAAACATCAGACTGTCATCGACATAGTGGATGATTTGGCAGATAAAAACAGATACTTCCTTTAGGAGTGGGTGGAGACCAAAAACAGAGCTAAAAGTCGTTGCTCTTTACTTATTGGATGTGTAAATAAGCAGCTGTTTGCTTATATGTTCCCCGTGTCAACTTATAAAAGGTGATGACGCACAGTAATTCTAAACACATCACTGGAAACCCAAACAACAATTCAGTCGAACACATCCAAGAATTTAAAGGTCATGAGATGACACAAACAGAAGTATCCCCCTGTGGCTCATCGGGAAACTGAGCCACCTTGATTAAAACAAAGAGCAAACTACCAACATTATAAAGAATTGCTACACTTTTTATGATATTTTACAATATTTGGGGGAAATGAATGATGAGCCACATTCACCTTCATTAACCAAACGACCCAACCTCTTTTCTTTTTGTTTCATTTGCCAATGTCAACCTCAAACTGAATAAGAGTTAAACGCACACAAGATATTTTCCCTACTTTGTGGAGTTTGCATGTTTTCTGTTTACATCTGTTTCTTCCCACTCCAGACACATTAATTTTGCATGTATTGTGGAAAATAAAATGCCATTTCATTATAAATGTGAACGTTGACCCCAGGCGTTTCTGGGGTGTTGAGCAATACAGAGTCTGATAAAGTGAAATATCCACCTGGATTCTCAAACATGGTTTTTTGCACAGTTATATTTACTTAATCATTTCCAGCAGTACGACCTAGATCACAGCCTTTTCTTGTAAGTGCAGTGAATAAATAAAAAAACAACTGACAAGGCTGCTGAGCGAATGGGTCTGGAACACAAAGGGGACCAAAACAGCGAAATAGGATGAAACACACTATTTTTGACAGAGGACCTTTACTCTGCTGTAGAATCAGATAATGTAAAGCTTCTGTATTCAAGGACACTGATGCAGCCTCCCATGAGCAGATCAGCATTCATAAAGGAACTCTGCTGTGGCAGGGGTGACTTTGATGCATGTGGTACTCTTGTTTAAGGAGCGGAAACAGCATGAGAAAATCAAACCTTCATACACTGGAGACTAAAAAGTCATTGGCACACAACCAATTTGTGAGGAGTGGTATAAGCAGAGGACGACCTACATTTATAACCTATGGCATTTAAGGCTTTTAATGTAGTAAATCATGCAAATTCAAATCAGTTATAGGACACACAGATCATAACTCTGCACTATTAAGGAAATTTGATTTGCTGGACAAAGAAGTGAAAAAAAGTAGTTGCATAAAAGCTAACAGGTACAAGTGGTCGGCTTCAGTATTTCTTTAGATTTTAGACCATTAATAAATTAATGGTAAATTTTCACATGTACTCTACACTGGAAAGGGGAATGCTGTCAAGCTCGCCTCCGTTTATTATAACTCTTGTTTGTTATTCAATAATGCCCAAACTCAACATGCACTTTGAAGTCAACGTTCGGCTGAGTCATCTGCGGCATATAGCTGGTTTATACGCTCGTTCTGCTGACAATAATGCAGGCATAACTCTTTATATATTGTTATTTTAATACTCTTGCCCTTCATGGGCCCAAGTCAGGCCCTGATCAAAGAGCCACTGACAGCTGCATAAATTTAAAATGTCGTGTAAACAGTGACCCATCCTTGATGCCAAAGTCAAATAGTTCCATGTCATCGAGTATGAAAGGATTTGGCAGCGAGCAAAGAGAAACTTTAGCTAAAAGCCGGGGAACCGTACCATCCACCACTGTTTCTACACTTAATGCATAGTTCATTTATTAATATATTTCTCTGAAGGAGCAGTAGATTGGGGTGAGGATTTAAGGGATTGAGTGGTAATGAAGCGTTAAGTTGTTGGACTGAGGCCCAGGTCAGTGAGCCACATGATGCTCTACCACTCTTTTCCCCAACATGTTTAACATGAAGAGCTTCAGTGTAATTATCTCATGAGAACCAACGGATGCTTTGCTGAATTAGTAAATCCAAGGGAAATACTGCCGAACAAAAAGAATAAGCCCCTCAATGAACCACTTATATTTCCCCCCTAACAATAATGAATTATGGGTAATGTTTCATTTTTAATACTCTATCGACATCTTAATTTATGGTAATCTATAATTATTTTAAAACCGACTGGAACATAATGTCTCTCCATAACAGTCAACTTTAATAATATTCTTAGAGGACATCAATTAAAAAGTCACTTTTAATATTATGACAATGATGAATGTTCTTTGTTCTAAAAAAGAAAATTACCATTTGCATCATTTGAAAAACAGAACAGCCACCACCTGCTTTATAGGAAGAGACTTTTCATTCCTCCATGTACAGAGGAGCCTGCTGAGCAACCAATCGTTTGTCTGGTGCTGCTGTCTGCATGTCAATCTTTGGGGGAAATATTCAGTAACAACTACTGGAGCATTTGCATCTGTGACCTTTCAAATAGGGCCGGACGACATCTCCAAAGATTATATCAAGATATAAAATGTTCACATCAGTCGATATTGACAATTATCAAGATAAATGTCACATTGTTATTTCTTTTAAGGTTAGACTGTGAAGGTTGTGGTTTTCAACTCTTCTTCGTGGGCAGAGAATGACAAACACTTGATTGACAGGAAAACCATTTTACAAATCTGTAAAATAATCAGTACGGTGTTTTACCTCCTTACTGTGCTTACACAATCCACGAGCAATGTCATATATATTGAGCCTTCGATATATTCGATGAAACATTTTATGGGACATTCATATTGTTTTATTACCCAGCACCACTCGCAAACATTCTTGATAAAACATCAGTAGTTATGCTACTGAAAAAATGAGACTTGCAAACCAACTGTTCAAAATCCAGTGGAATATTGTGCACAGCCCAGGCATCCATCGAATCACGAATGTTTGACATTGGTCCCAAAGGACAGACGTGTTCTCCCTTTAATTTCTATCAGTGGTATAATCCCCTTTTGAAACCCTTTTTAGGGTGAATTAGAAAGGCCCTGCATTCAAAGAGATGAGTGGAGAGAAGGGGGCAGGAATAATCACAAGGGCCTAGCTGTCTGTGTGGATTAGAATAGGAGAGAAAATCCTTTCATCTCAGATCTGTACTTCCAAGCTTGGAAGCATGCATGCACACTCGCATGCAGGCGCGCGGCGGAGCAAATCTCAAATGCATACTTGTCATAAAAGAAAGCGGCAGACCCTTTGTGTTGTTAAATTCTATTTAATATACAAGAGGTAGTTATTTATGCTTAAATAGATGATATTCAATTATGCTCCAAATGGGCACGATAGACAGTGGATTAGAGAGAGGAGCTTGTGTAAAAGCTTTGCTCTCCAGGCTGACCTCTCAGTTTGGCTCTTAGGCAAGACAGAGTGCAGGGGAAGGCTCACACATGATCTAACTTGCTTCTCCAATTTCTCGTGCTGAAATGTGGACTGCTGCTCTATTTTTGGCAGACAGTCTTTTTGACATCCAGCGAAATGAAATGAGAGGGATAAGCCCAGAGAGCCTCCTCAGCCAGAAAGCAAGAGAAAAAACAGCCCCCCAAACAACACCATCTGACAGATAAGAAAATGGATTAGCCATTATGTGTGTTTGCTCAGTTGTCTACCTCTGAGAGGGTTTAACTGCGTGTAAAATGACAAGCCCAGTGGTGGGTAACGGCAGCTGACACTAAAAAGACTGATTGTAAAAACATAAATATCTCGTATAGCGAGAGGACAAACACTCCTGTAGCATTTAGTTTCAATTCATCAAATCCATAAGAAGATCAGACTTTGTGTGACTACTGTTTTAATCATGAACTAATGAATGCAACACATAAAAACAACATCATCATCTCCAATGAGGACACTTCACCTAAACTAGAAGTACTCCCATCTAGCATCTAAAAAAAAGATACTCCAGAATCTGAAACCGTCAAACAAGCACCATAAACGTGTATATACACTCGTTTTCCCCCAAATACTGTACAACCAAGGAATATTTAGGCCAATTATATATAATAACAACAGTGGGAGCTGATGCACTGAGCTGAGATAAGAATCTGACAAGTCTACAGAGCAAGTCTGAGCACACTCTGTTTGTATACTCCCATCTAGACAAGATATACAGGCTGCTAGCTTAAACCAATGTTTTGCGAGACGCATCACATTTCGCATTCAAACTGAAGACAATCTCTAATTTCATGCATATTAGCTCAATGGAAGATGTAGTTTGGGGCAGAAAAGATGAACTTCTTTGGTTCAGATTGGATCTTGCTCCAACTCAGACGAACGTTTTTTGGGATCTCCCTTTAACAACTTCGGGGCTGGTATCTTCATTTAGGTGAGCAACAATCACTTGAGTAATCATTCATATAAATGAAGTGCGTTCTCAAATGTAAATTGAGCAGGTTTGGACTTTGGACTGTTGGTCAATCAAAACAACAATGTAAAGGGCGTAAACGGATATTTTAATAGCCAACCAATAAAGTGATTAAATAATTAGCATATAATCAATGATTTAAAAAATTATTGTTGGTTACAGCCACAATTTGTTTAAAGCTATAGCTCAGAAATAAAGCACAAGAGGGACCATAACGCGAGAGATCGTCAGGAAAGAAGCGAAAGCCATCTACGCCAAGGAGGTTATATTTTCACCCCTGTCCGTTTGTTTCTACGTCATCGTGATAAAAGTAAAAAGTAATGTTGTCACATGGAAGTGTGGGACATGGGCCAAGAAAGAATCCATTAATTTTTGTATCCGTTTCTTTAACATTGCGAGATTGGGTGGTTTATTTTACATTTTAAATAATTTCTCGGGTAAAATAATAAATGGAACCTAATGGATTATCTGGTATATTTTGAGGAACCTCATTTGAAGATTTGAAACAGTAACTCATTGATGCAGGGCGACCAAGGAGAGAATAAAAAAGGCAACGGTGCAATGAGGTGAAGAACTTCGCAGCCGAAACATTAGTGATTCCCTGAATTCGTTGCATTTAACAAACTGGCTGCAACAATCCCCTTAGAAGAGTATTAGGGGGGAGGGCTTGAAACGTAATCCTCTCCATAATCACACTTGCTCAAACACTGCCTTGCTGTTAACTTCCTCTTTGTTAAACTGAAAAACATTTCTCAAGCGGCTAAGCTCTTGGACTTCAAATGTCTCTCCTCGAGCGTTTCATGGTCAAAACCTGTTTCAATATGAGTTCACCGGCGAATGTCCAAAATGAAGGGTTCGAACCGCCGCAAGCAAAGACCTGCGGGGAGGAAACTCTATTCACATGGCCAAAACAATAGAGACTGTGCAGAGACAAAGCCTTGAGGAACAAGTGAGAAATCCCCAAACACAGTCTTGCAAACTCTTTTTACAACCATAGCAAGGCAGTACAAACTTTGAGCCACCTCTTTCCCTCACTGGTAGAAAATTCCATCTGAGGAGGGTGGGGGGGGGGGGCACGTCTGCTCCTCCCCACTGTGTGGGTTTTGTTCTGCTAATCAGACCACATGCCTCAAGGATTCAGGAATCCAAGAGCTCTCAGCCAGTTCCCCTCATTCCACATACAGCCGCAGCAGCCTGTGACAAACTATTCAGTGTGTTGGGGGTTAAAGACTCTATCCATTCATAACACCGTTCAACCCTCGCCTCCCTCCTCGCCCAATCTCAGGCAGTTCTTTTGCCCACCCCCCACCCTCTACCCTCTTACCCCTCACATGCCCTCGTTCTCCCCTCTCACCACAGCAGAGCCCTTTTTTTTTTATCTGTCTGCATACTGCGCACTGGGTCTGAATAGGCTCACGGTTTATTATTAGACCCTGGTCCAACCGCACACCCACCACAGTTTTAAAACAGAGAAAACAGAACGAGGCCCACATTGAGCTCATGAAACGAAAAGGTCCTGATATTTGTTTCTCTCTTTTTCCTGCTCGTGTCTTTTTCCTTCCAATTTTGGTTCGTTTCCCCTGCGTTCTGCCTTCGCCTCGCTCGCTCGCTACTCACGCATTGAGAGGCGAAATGAGGCACGCTGGAAATTTGCAGGCTGACAATGGAAGACAGCTGCTCTCGCTGCATAAGTCTTTCATGAGCTGAATTAGTTGTACAAGCCTCTGCTCCCTTCCCCCCACGAATGCCTCCCTCATAGTAAGCTGATCCAGACACTGCACAACACACCTTGTGGAAAGCTTAGGAGCGAGACGGGGGAGGAAAAGACAAAGCATGACGGAGGCTTTGTCTGACAGATCTGTGATTGTTTTTTTGTTTTTTTTTAAAAATGGTGGCCCTGTAGAAAACCTTCACATAGATATTTTATTTTCAGGTTGTCTGTTTGATTATGATGTTTTTGTTTTAAAACAGAAGGTGAAATCAAGTGATAAAATGATACTGATATTAAAATAAACTATAATCAAGTTGCATTGTGCTGTGGGTTTTACACACAGAAGACATGACCTGTTATGTCCTGAAACTCACTTCTGTTGGATTCATTGTAATGAGAATGATTCAAAAAGGCGTTCTGGTGTCTGTATTACTAATTTTAACAATTTGTTAATCAACCTCACTGATCTTTTGAAATTAATAATAGGGAAAATGCCAATGTTCTGTTGTTTTAGCCTCTCAAATGTGAGGATTCCCTTTGTAATGTCAGTGTAAATTGAATCTTTGGGTGTTGGAAACGTAAAACCTGTGAAGACATCATCTTGTTCTCATGACCATGGCCATTTTACATTCTTGCACTTAGATGCCCATTAATCTGTGAAGAGGATACAAACTATTACAGAAAACACATTTCTGGTTTTCATTACCGTCTTCAGACAAGCGAATGATCTGCTATTTGATCTGGTCAATACAACGAACCTTAAGTAGATGATAAATCAATGATCTGCTATTTAGGGAGATGTTTTTGGTAAATATACTGGGTATCGTGAGGCCTTCATGATTCAGAGAAATGGGACATAAAACAACCTAAACAACCACTTTGGTCGATGTGCCTACAAGCAGAGTTTATGACTGAGGAGCATGAAATACTCCCCCCCCCCCCCAAAAGACAACAACCTGAGGTGCCTCTCGACAATGATTTTCCTCTAACAAGACTATAAACTTAGTGGGCCGAGGCCTTCTTCTTCTTCCAATTCAATTTCTGAAGCTGTGGTCTGCTCTATTGGCTGACGACTCTGGTGTTATGGTGGCTTCTGCTATGACAATTCTGACGGGAATCTTAAGGGTTAAGGTTAATTGCTACCAACATTGATCTGAAAATCGTTTTTTAAGTGCAGATGCAGAAAATACCGGACTGTGCTCTACGTACACAGCAGCTACTGCGTGCTTATTACTGTGTTGATTTGCACTGGCACGTCAGTGAGGGATAGGGCACTGTAAACCTTGAAAATGTGTGGTATGCACGGCATGCGTGTCAGTCTACTGAAAAATGCAGTAACCCTGGGACGTTCACATTTCATGAAGACATTTTAAAAAATCCATCTAATGTTAATATTACTACATTTTTATATCCTTTTTAACAGAGACTGGATTGCCAGTGTGTCCATTAACAACTACCTTAATTTGACTTTTATATTCTCCTTCTATTCTCGTGCTTTATTTTGCCTACAAGCTCAACACATTTCACATCAGTGTGGAGGCAGTGGCTGATGGCAGACATGGAAAACAATTAGTGTCAAATGTTTTCCTCCCGTAGTAGTGAGGGACTCCCTGAGGGCGAGAGCTTCAAATGAGCAGAGGTAACAATGCATAGATCACAACAGCTATGAATCTGGGATTGTGGATAACAAAGCGAGTTCAGTGATCATTGAACGTGAATACGGTTATTTGATCAGACTTTGCATTCAGTTGCCTTTTTAATGATTAACAGTGTTGAAAAATATTTGTATTCTCTGTCCTCATGTGGAGTTCAACCATGTTGGTGAGATGGAAAATGAAACCCAGATAAAATACCTCCCTTTATGTTTATACGGGTCAGATTATGATCAAAAGGAAGTACTCGGTAAATTGCATCATTTGACCACATCGGTAATCAAACATGTTTATAGCTCCTGGAAGGCAAGCATGGCTCGCCATAGTCTGTTAAACATATGAGAATTAAGAATATTTTGAAATAAATAAATAAAACAGAACTTGAGAGAGAGAAGCGCAAAATCCTGTCTCCTGTCAAAACCTTCATTTTCAAACTAAAACATACTGCAATCGCATCCACACGAGTCTTTTAACGGTTTTCTGAAACTGTTTCTGAAGCCGTTGAACAGTTATTAAAAAGACTGGCTGGTAAAATAAAATCTCAGTAAAAACAGTATAAACATAGGTGAGAGCTAAATGCTCAAGATGCATGTTTTTAAGATGCAAAGAACATAATTGATCAATCATAAAGGCATCTCAGTACATTTTTATCCACTAGAAGAAATTTACTCTGCTGCACATTCTGTTAATAAATCAACACCTCGGCTTATCTCTACAGAATTAGCATGGACAGGTTAGCTAACAGCCTCCGTTTGTACTGAGCTTCTTGATGCAATTTGCTCCTCTTCTTAAAATAAGTCAGTCTCCCTTCTATCCCAGAGCCTTTAAAAGCTGGCACTACTTAAAAGGAATGAGCTGTAACACAATAGCAACAGTCAGTCAGGCACAGGCAAAGGCGAGGAGAAAGAACTCAAGCTCGCTCTCATGAGATCCCTGCACTCCCCGAGCCGGACATCAGCAGCGATGCAGAGCGGTGGCTGGGCTCTTTCATTCAAGTGCAGCCTTTTCTTTCTCTCCCTCTCTCCCCCCCTTTTCAAAGTAACATTGCCAATGTAATTTTCCATGAGAGCTGCTCCATTTATCAAGGCCAGTGGCACACTGAGGCAGCTGATGAATGCCTTACTCCCCTAGATTTGTATAATGAGAGGTGGGAGAGTGAGACACACTCAGAGGTGGTTAGCACTTGTACCAAGGAAGTAGAGATGATTTATTCAGCATCCGAGAGCCAATGCTTTGGGGAGCTTTAACTTAGGACACCGACAATGTAGCCATGCTATTACACCTCCACCATGGAGAACAAGATTGCAACTGAGACACATACTGATTAATGCCTGGATTACACTCAGACAAGGGACAGCTTGTGCTTTTAAATTGACAGACAAGTTACAACGAGGCCGTTATTCTAAAATAACACTGTTTCGTTGTATTCTTTCATTTGACAAGTTAAAAGATACTGATTATAAAAATATTTGGAATCAAGTTCCATATTACTCGACATAATTTTCTCTCTTTCTGGAAAAACAGTGAGAAATTAAAGAGCCATGTACAGAATCTACATTTTTCATTTGATTCTGTTTACAGTTGAAAGTTTTTACAACTTAATGTAGTAAATGACTCGTAGAACTGCGACATAGTCAATCCACAGTAAATTAATCAGTAAATATGGCAAACATTTCCTAATTCAAATTTTCTGGTCATATATTACAATTAACTGGCTTAAGAACTAGCTCATTCGTCAATATTGAAAATGATCATTACTTGCAGCCTTACACGGAAACCAAGCTACTGTGGCTAATGACTATTGAGGAAATGGGATTCGTTTGCCACATCTGTGATTAAACAGTCATGTAAAATGTCCAATGGGGTTTGGTGGTAATGTGGGAATTTCTGTTACAGAGGCAACACGGTTTCAGCACGTGAAACACAATTTTGCGTGCAACACATTATAATGCAAGCTGTAAGTGTTAGCAATAGCATTGTGTTACGAATCGTAGCATAGTGGTCAAAGTTGGAACTGCAGATAGTACATTTTTAACTCAATAAGGACAACAACCAACTATTGTGTCCATTGAAAATTAATGTGCTGATTATTAATTATTTAATCTGTGATATAAAAAAAAAATCTTGGCTGAACGTCTCCAACTGACACCTTCAAATCTCTTGTTCTGTTCCACAAAATACTTTTAGGATGAAAAGGAACAATTAATAGAATACAATAAGGCTGTTGTAAATAGCAAATATATATACACACTCACACATATACATATATCGTTTTTATGCAGTTTAAACAGATCCATCAACCGTTAAACTGCTCTTCCAGTCAAGATTGTTGTGTGATACAAAATAATCACATCCTTTTTACCTCCATCAGAGATAAATTTCACAGGTTAGTTGCTTGAAAGCAGCTGTGACCTCTCTCCACTTTATTCACGGCTGTCAACCAATTCATGTGGCTTCCCCCTCAAAAGCCTTTTCATTCTAAATACATTACGATTACAAAGACTTTCCTGAAATTTCCTTTCACAGCAGTCGCTCCAAGGAGACTCTACGGCTAGTGTTCATTGCTGGGTGTCCTGGATTTAAGGAGCCGAACAGGCGTCTTCACAGCCCATCCCCCATGCCACTTTCAGAGCAGCAGGAAAACCGACGAAGGCGTGCTTTGCACCAGCTCCCTCCCCCACATACTGCTCCACCAGGCATTACTGGGGCTTGTGGGATTAAGAATGGAACACGATGACAGACAAAAACAGTCCTCAGCACCTCCCTGCTCGGCTGTCTTTTATACTGGGAGAGCATGAAAAGGCTGCTATGAGGCATACAATAGACACAGCGATAGATCAACTCTGAGTGAACAAGATAAGTGTGGGTGAACAGCTACACGGATCTTTATATTGTTCTTGTACAACAATGTCAGTGTTGAAATTGTGAGAAGAAAAAAAAAAGAAAAGTGGAACGCCATGTGACATTTACTTAACTTCACAGGCATAATGTGATGTATAAGACTGACATTATCTATTATCTTCTAGTCTGACTCTGCTTGGCTGGATCATGCACAGCATGTTAACACCCATGGCTAATTACAACAGATGTTGGCTGGTACTAATTTTCACCATAGATGAGCTTAAGATTTTTATAAATATCAAAGCACTTCTGGAACAATTTTACAACAAAAGAGATAAGTAGGAGTGGGTTATTTCCTGGAGACGGACTCTGCAACATGTTCGTCAAGGGTGCCCTTTTACACTGAGTGGTAATAAAAGAGAAAACAACAGTAGATATTTTTATGCATCACATGTCAGGCAGCTTCGGGGGAAAGAAGAACATCTCTACGCCTGCTGGGCGAGCCTATCACAACGCACTGTCAAGAACCCTGCGACGTTCACTTCTGTGGTGTCTCACTGCGTTAATTCACACGACAATATGTTATGACAGTATTGTTTCAAATAAACCTGTCACACACAAATGCAAATCCAGAGCTGCTGGCCTCTGGGAAGACTGATAACTGAGGTGAGTTTTTCTGTCTGGAACATATGAGCTCAGGGCACAACTGAAATTAAACAGCAATGATGAGAAAAACCTCCAGAATACTCCTGCAGGCGGCATAGCTTCATTTAGAGATCAATTTAACAAGCAGAACCATAATGTCTGTATTTCTAAGAGACCAATTGGCAAAACAATTTACCTTTTTGATGCAATGTATTTAACGCTGCAAATTACTTTTATCAGCTTAAAAAAAAGATCATTGACAATAAACATGGAGGTCGTGTTGCAACATAAGTCGCCCAATTCACAGCGGCACAATAAAGCCTCATAATACTAGAAAAGACAGAAATTATACAAGACTAATCTGTGAAATGACAAATTCAACGATCCCATACAGCACAAAAATAGAGTAAAAAGAAAATAGAGCTTACCTTTTCATTTTTCACCTTCTTTAACGTCTTGCATTCACCATTACCATTTTCCACCTCCTCCGGTTCAGTTTTCGCGGTCAATGCTGGTACTATCCCAACTTGTTCAAGTGCAATATTCCCCATTTGATTGGCTTCAGCCAAGTCTGTTGATTGTGTGTTCTCAAAGGACGTATTACGACTATTCCCCAAAGCAACTTGGGCTTGAGACACAACATCCTTCTCTGCAGCAGCTATTGCTACGACTGGTGCTCCATCTGTTTTGTCCTTCTTACTTTTCCCACCAGCCCCTTCTTTCTCTTTTTTACCACCTAGAACACCTCGGGAGGCTTTGCCCCCTTTTTCCATGTTCCTCCCAGAGGTGGAATTACCGCCAGCAGCTCCTGCGTTCGCTGCTGTACCTGCCGGCTCCCCCTGAGTCCGTCCTGCAGTTTCTTTTTTACCCCCGTCTCCGGCAGAAGCTTTGTTACTATTGTCTTTAGAGTTCTTACTGCGCTTATATTTGGATTTGCTTTCCTTGCCTTGAGAGCCAGACACTGGGCTAACAAACCTGATGTTGTCAGGCAACGCTGCCACGGCACTGGGCGGTGCCGTCATTCCGTCCTTGGTACCAGACATCTCAAGTTTGTCTTTCTCTAAGTCAGCGTCAAGGTCAATAATCAGATTTCCAACACCTATATCCCACTCATCCCCGCTGTCGTAAGTGTCCACCGCATTAGAGTCCACACCTTTCCCGCCTGCAGTGCCACCACTTAGGGACATTTTAGTGCCAACGGCCCAGGATTTCCTCAGTGAGGTCCGACACCCTCTCAGACGGTTGGGACTCGGGGGCAAGGGTTAGAGAATCCTCACGTTCTGCTCGTTGCTGTCCCATTGAAACACATATTCCCTAGAGAGACAGAAGAGAAACATTGTTAGATAAGTCTAATAATTCTGACACAGAAATAAAAACCCACAGCTTTGCCACAACAGAACTGAGCATTTCATTTGGTGGAAGACAAGAAAATCGTTTGATCATGAGCCAGTAACTCTCTGATGATCACTGTGCAAACCACTATGGTAATACCCATTGGTGTGACAGCCCCGCTCCGAAACCCTCTCTTCATAATCACTTCCCACAGTCGTCATGGCAACCATGGGAAATGTAGCCTAAATCCTGCTTTGACAGCCAAGGTGGCCCCACTGCTCTGAATGACTGGCTGGCTTTTCACAAGGCACCACTGATAGTGTCACTGCTGATAAATAAGGAAAAAGGGAGTTGCTGGTCTTACACCCCCCCACATGGTTTATGGAGCCGTGCCTTTTCACCTCAAGAGCACATCAGCAGTCTTGCATTAACAGAGGATCTTAAAACCATTGAATGAACCAGTTTATGTGCCAGGAGATAAGCTTTGTTGTATTTCTTTTACACAATATAGGCCAAAGGTCGTCATGTTTCATATCTTCACACAGCAGATAAACATGGATATAAAAAACATCTTATCTGAACCTCAATAAATTAAAGCTACTAACTTGAATTTCACAATTCAGGTCAATCGTTTTCTCAGATTAACGACCATTTAGAAACCGGAAAGGGCTTTTTTGTGAATGTGAGGATGAACCAGTACCAGAACAAACAAAAAAACAGTCAAGACTATTTTCTGGAAATCGTAGCACTTTCAGTCTTGTGAGAGCTCACTGCATGTAGGTAAATAATTAAAACGCACATCCGTGGCTCTCCTCTCCCCTTGCTATGAAGCACATGAAGGATAAGGACGTCTGAGCACAAAAGACTCTAGGGTGGTGGTGAGGCTGATGAGATCAATCCTGCCTCAAACACAGAGGATTCTCTTTGTGCTGCAGAGACGCGACTGACAAAATACAGTAAACATGGAGCAGCCCTGAAAAGACGCTTCGGTAAAATTGCGAATGTGGGTTCTTAATTCTGGTTAGTAGACGTGTTTATTTTTTACAGATTAAATAATGATTCATACATTTTTACATGATATGTAAAACATTTTCTTGCTAGAGTTTCTTTTCTTTTCTTTGGCTGCGTTTTATCCATATTCAGGTCATGGTATTTTCACTTATAGTGTCAAAGTAAACAGTGCTTTACTAAGACCTCATGTAACAATGGTTTAATTCAACAGTGATCCTCTAATAGAATCCAGAGCTGCAATGTTTAAAGAAATGAATCTGCAACTATGTTGATAATAATTATCATCAGCATTTGAGTAAAATGCCTAAGATCCGCTGGTACTAGCATCTCAAATATTAAGTCTGGACACTTTTCTATGTCACATTTAATCGTGAAATGAATGTTTTGGGTTTTGGATTGTTGGTCCATTAAAACAAGCTCACAAAGAGAGATCATGTTGGATTATGGGGAATTTTAACAGGCATATTTAGCTTTTTTATCAGACAGAACCATGAATTGAAAACAGCCGGTTAATAGATAATGAAAATAATAGGGAGTGGCAGCTGAATCATAATCTGAACTGCTGTAAAATTGAACTTAAAAAAATGTGTTTTACTTCTGCTACAGTGAAGACGAGTGAGTGAAATTTAAAAACCTTCAGAAATTTTCCATTTTTGCTGAGCTATTGTGCTCCACTTGCGAAAGGGAGTTGAACTTCTTCATCTGTTCAATGTACAAAAACACAGACAAACAGACTGTAAAACACAAACTATGAAAGTATTTCAAAGTTCACTTCATATCGACGGTTTGTTAGCTTTGTTTAAACAGCTCATTTAGATGGGCGTATCCATTCAAGTCCTTTAGCATCTTGAATAACTATGACAGGGATATCGACATATTTAAAACACAACAAATGCAACAAAAGGTTAATGCTCTAGTCTTAAAACTGGTTGTTCCCACTGACTGACAGAAAATGAGTCATTTTGTGCCATCTAACATTACCCAGCTCTCATTAGAGCAACAGTCCAACATGGCAGCTGGGTCACAATGCACAGAGCTCATGTTGATTCAGTTAAGGGGCCATTCATACACCCCCCCCCCACAGCAGTGACAGAGGTAAAACTGCGGAACAATCATTTGATCACCGTGCCGACTTATTCCTCACAGATGGCTCCCCAAAGGAACAACAGTCAGTGGCAGGTTCTGGAGGGTGGGGAGATGCAGCTGTCCCTGTTTGACTGGGTAAACAGTTGTGAGGTCTAATTTGTTCAACACCTCCACAAAGGAGAGGTTGTAACTCTATCGGCTGTTGACCTACTGTACTGCCCTTAGCCGGAACTGCAGCGCAAGCCCCTTTTGAAAAAGCCCACACTGAGGAAATGTCCCAATGAGTGCCCCGTTGAGCGAAAGGCATGCAGGCTGTGCATCTCCCAGAGTGCTCGTCCTTTTTTCACAGATCCAGTTTCATTCAGCTATCTATCACAGAGGCCACATAAGGGTGAGGCTGCATTGAATGTACAGAGGAAAAAGACAAGGGGGGTGAAAAAGTGATTTCTGGTCAATTTGCCATGGAACACAACTGAAATTGGACCTGGCATAATGTTGTTTTCTGCATGTGACGGATAGGAACACCATCTGTGCATGAAACTGAAGTTATGTCATCTATAAACAAGGGCTCTGAAACTCTAAAACTGTCTGTATTCAGGCACAAACCACAAGCAGGGCTCATCAAGCCACTTTGACTTGTTGTTTACGTGCGACAGACAGCAACAACACACACAGGGAGAAATCCGAAGTCAGACTGCAGAACAGGTAATTACACTGCGAGTTGCACAGTTTAAAATCAGCTCCTCAGCTCAGGCATGAAGGAGAAACGCTCTCTAAGAAGACATGTGTCAACATGAAAATTTCACAGTATGGTTATCTCTGTCAGAACCATCTCTGAATTTTGAGAGAAAGAGAATTTTAAAGCGGTATTAAAATGTAGTTACTTTAAAATCAGGGGCATTGCTTTAGTCTTAATAAATGCATATTTCCTGGCATGGAACTCAGCCCAGGCCTTTGCTCATAGTTGTTCCTGCTATAATTACAATCATAAAAAGTTTCACCAAGCTATGATGTTTTTTATTGAGGTATATATATAGTCATAATGATTATTGCCTCATCTCTGCTCCCAGTGCTCCAGATCTCATTAAGGACTGAAAAATGCTTCACCAAACTTACTTTTACTCGTCTCGCGGAGATGCAGGGAAGAGGCTGGTTTACGATCGCTCACAGAGGAGAGTGTAACGCATGCAAAATTTCAGCTACATGCCCTGCATAGCTGTGGCTGCGTCTATCAAACAAGCACTGACTGGTTGAAAGGTGAGGGATATCCAGGAGCACTTGGAGCCGACACCCAACACAGAACTACAGCAATAAAACAAATGGCCAGAGCACCGAGATGGTTTGATTAATATTCTTTTGAATGGAGAGTGATTGGGTGCGTTGACTTTGGTCTGAAGCACTTTAAAGACTTTACTTTTACTGCCAATATAGAAAATTTATGACAAAAAACAGAGGATTATTCTTTGAAGTCATGACTAGCAATCCTACTCTCATCCAAACAACCCAGAGGTATTTGTAAACTCTTTGTGGAAGACACCATGTTCACTATTTCAGGAGTAGTGTTCAATACGGGCAAGTTTTCCTGACTCATTGCAACAACAATGACATCAAACATTTACAGCTACATTGCAGGAAACTTGCAATGAGGAATCATTATGTTGGAGAGGAAGAAACCAAACCAAACAGTGGCTTCATTTCACGAAGAAGATGCTCGTTCTAATGTCAGTAAATGGTTATTTCAAGTAAAGGTGGTAAAACCAGCAACGTGATCCGAAATTCCAGGAATGTTGTGTATTCAGCACTGTATGCACAAGCTACACTACTTCCAAACTGGGCAGTACCAAGGATAAATATCCTATGCTATAATAACACTACTGCCACGAAAGCAGATTTTTTTTCTTTGACTAAGAAAATGTAAAATAAAACATTGGTTAAACAGCCTTTCTAGGACTGTTTCTTCACACTGTTCATACTCGGAGACGAGACATTGGCCCAGAAAATCTGTGTAGATCTACCTCTTCCCCAGGCAGAGAACTGATTGGGAATCGTTAAGGGAATTGATTAAGAATCAAAACAATTGCAAATCGATAATGGCATCAGTATCAATAAAAACAGGTCATCTCTTAACCAATTAAGAAAAGACCTGCTGGTGAAAGCAGGATCATTTTTTTTGTTCTTTTCTTTCCTTGACTCAGATAGAAATGTACCCAGCCAGCACAGGTGATGGGAATGAGGAGTCTGTGGCCCAGTCAGCATGTTTATCAGTAAATATGTCGACGACAGGATCTCACATCCGCCAGCAATGGGTGACCTTATCGGAGCTAGAATAGAGCTCAATAAAACATATTTCGTTTAACCTACTTTAGAAACTAAAAGAGGTCACATTCGGTTTCCTACAGGCTGCAGCACCTTCCTGCATCTCATGGACAAGAAGCTACGTGACTCAAACTGACAGTAACCAAAGAAGTGTGAGATCTCTGGCTGATTAGGCCTCGATGTCCAGGGTCTGGTGTGATGCAGTAAAAATAACAAAGCTCGCGCACAAAAATGCCTCAAACCGTGTTATTCTCTATAACAGCTTTCAGTAAAATGACGTACAACATGTACGTGATAGAAATCCTGCACTAGTGTCAGTACCTTGCTTTGCTTTGCTTATTCTCCCTGGATGTGTGGCATCAGCAGTTGAATCAACAACAGTAAATCTGACAATACCTGACGCTACTAATGTAATACCACAAACTAAACGACTCCCTGTCTGGTCATCATTAAACCATTCTACAAAGATGGGCCGGACCCAAACGGAGCCAAAACAGCAGTTTGCAAGGACACAAGTAAATCAATCGGTTACACGTTATGATCCCAAAACATTCACTCGCTGTTGATATTCTAGTAGTTCTCTCCTCAATCCACATCTAATGGAACCTTTCATACAGATTCGACCCGAGAAAGTGAACACCAAAAAAAACCTTGCGTAAAGACGACCAAAACTAAACCTGCAAGAATTTAATCAAGTGCAGAGTTTGAAGAGACACATTTTAAACATATGTTATTAGAGAAATATATATTTTTAAATCAAGCAGATGGGGCTCGATGATCTTTGAGTGAGTAAAAGCATCTAATTGTGCGTAAACAGGGGATAACAACCGAATGTATACACTTAGAATAAGAGCTACTTAATGGAGTGCTCGTCGAGGGCACTGTAATTACGTTGCAACAGCTTTTAGAGATGATCACCCAGAGAAGCCACCGGTTAAACATAACATAAGCAGAAAACTTTAAAACCAATCACAATCTGGACTCACGCAGAAAAGGACTGCGTGCGTTCCCTTTGATAACGATATCAAACGATTATATGAAAGAATAAAGGACTTGCTCTTAAGCTTTAAGCAGCTGCAAGATAAAGTCAAGTCTGTGTGAACTATAATCAAATTGAGCTAAATATCACACTTTGAGTTATTAGAAGCAAACAAATGTTTTTTTGTTCTCGCACAAATCAAAGCTGCCTCAATGACATTTACTGTAATTTGAAAGAGGAAATGCGTGACACAGTGATCTCAGACTAATTCACAGAAGCATGTGTCTGTCACAAACAACGTGTTCTCTGGGAAGTATGATTAGAAATATCAGCTGATCCTTAAAATTAGGAGAAAAGGAAATATGGATAAACTAGAATTGCACTCAGTGGAGTTTAAACCTCTGCCAAGGCCCAACAGTTCCCTAAATGTAAAACAAGCTACAGCTAAGTCCCAATTACATTCCTCAGCTACACATCAGTGGTTATGGGTTTCTAGCCCTTTCTGTCAGTAATAATAATTTAAATTAAACTAGATCCAGACTTTATTTGAAACAAACAAAACAAAGACAGATACATTCACTCCCTGGCGGCTAAACGACGACAAGAACATCATAATTGAGTCGAGCTGAAAGGTGGTGGCCAGTCTGAAGTGGGAATTCGAGCCACCCATGAGTACAAATAAATAAATCACATTGCGGCTTGTCTGTGGCAGCAGCCGATGCAGAGGTCGGACAGAACACTTGCACATGGGCCCGAGTGTAAGGAAGCCTGGATCTTAAAACACTGACAAGGTGCCACATTGATTTTTCCTGTGCTCAAAGAGACTAGCAAGGAAACAGGAGCAGCTCCATTAACATGCTCGGCCATTTCACTCTGCCATGATTTCTGAATTACAAAAGCCAGTCACTTAGATTCTCCAAAAGCACCTATAATTATCTCTGGTCTCGTCGTTCTGTAATTGAGATTCGATATAGTAACAGCGGCAGCAGCATCTACTGTGATACACTTGATTGTACTTGTGGTCAATTTGGAAGCTCACCGACTACATGCCTGACTAAAATGTGTGATTATTGTCAATGATATAACATAATCAAATCAATTAAAGACATACTGTGGTTAGAGAAGTCTCCATGCTCTGCTTCAGTCTGTCAATACCCCTTAACCTCATCAGTTCAATTGATATTTGTGTCCTGTTCATTTTCTTTGCACAACATATCTGTGGTTTGAATGTTCAGAAAAAAAGTGTTGCTCCTGCAATGTCATTGGGGGAAAGAAAAAATCCTAAAAACTTAAAGATGCATCGCAATTTCTTTAGAAAAGCTGCAAGGAAATCGTTTTAGGCCTCAACAATCCCCAAAAGCTTTCAAAATTCTGTATTGTCGATTGAGAATAGCTCACTCCAGAAACTCAGAGTGAATCACTTATGTTGAAAACACAAAAAGGAAGAAAAATTGCAGTGACGTGTCAACAAAGCTGTTTCGCCCAAACGATAAAAATCACAAACTGCACTACTTGTATATTTATCAATAGGGAGTCCATGTGACTTAATTGCGTTTCCTGATGTGCACAGACACTGGGTCCTTGCTCGCGCTCATTTTCACTTGTATCAGTGCTGCACTTCAAGATAAGATAAAATGGGTTCTGTTAAATGGACATTTTCTCTTTTCCTGAGGTTTTTCCTCCAAACTGTTCAGAATAAACAACCTGAACTTTGAGTTGGCCGACCATGTAGAGAATTTACATTCGAGCTCCAAATCAAGATAACTAATTACTAATGTGAAGATACCACCAAACTAAAAGGGGTAGTTCACCGAAAAATTAAAATGTTATCTACTCGATGGAAACGGCTTAAAGTAACACTTGCTTTAAAGTTTAACATCGCAAAGGTTTTATTAAGGTACTAATAGTTTCAAGATGGACTTTAACCTGTGCAGTACTTGGATGCCGAGTATACATAATATACACTTTACTACCAGAAGTACGTACGTACACGTGAGCACATATGTTTCAGAAAAAAACGTTCATCTCTCTGCTTCTGGCCTAACACATAAATCAGATATTTGCCACTTTGATTGAAAGTAGGGGTAGAAATTAGGTTAAAGGGGAGAAAGATGGCGCACAAGAGATAAAGTGGGCCGCAAGAATGCAAATCTCCAAAGAAAATAACACTTAACTCAATCTGGTCCTTATTTCATTGTGGCTGTAACTACATTTTAAAAAGCAGCAGATAAATTCGGGTTGCAAACGAACATTGCAGTGACAAACACTGCAATAAAAATGTGTTGAATCTTTAGTGTCTATATGGAATTTTCCCCCCTCATCACTCAATGCAACATAAAAGGTTTTTTCTTCTTGATCCAGGGTGAAAACAGAACAAGACTTGAATAAATGTGTTGGTAAATTATTGACTTAAACGCAGAGGGAGAAGAAAGAGTTGTGAAAGGACAAGGCCCGGGGCTACAGAGCAGACAGTCCCTTGTCTAACACTGCTGGGTGTGTGTGTCTCTATCTGTGTCCTTGTGTATTTGTCTTTGTGGCTGTTTCTTTATTAGGTGCATTCCTTAACGGGCAGCCTGCCAGACAGGATTCTAACAAAGTCTCAGTGAAAACTGAAATATCCTGCACGGAATAAATTCAGTCAAGCGAATGGTATCTGCATACATCTTCTCTGGACACTTTAATCTATAAGAAAACAGCTTTAATAACCTAAAAGATTGTGAACAGCTGACTTGCAGAAACAAAGCAACAGAAGCACAGAACAGTAGTGTGGCCGCTCCTGTGGAGTCAGGCGTCAAACTATGAGGAAACAAACAGGCCACTGCTGAATGATTCATATACTGCACTACTGTTTGCACCACGGACAGTTGAGGTGTTGCCATGCAAGTGTCTAACTAGAGAGAGGGCATGGACAACCATTAACCTCAAATAACTGCCAGCTTCTCTTTTCCAGCAGCTGCCCGGGAGAAACCGAATCAACAAAGCGAGTCTCAAATACCAGCGTCACTCTCACATGGTGGCTTTCCAGAATCAATGCAGCAGTGATCTGTTCCTGGGAGGCACAAGTGTCACATTCAAGAATTGACGAGTATCAGGAGTAGGCACCAATTCAGACGCAATTTCACGATTGATTTAATACTGGGAGTTTTTGACACAGTATCAATTACTGAACAATTAATTCTCCTGTATCAGATTTGTCTGCCCATCGCGTTATAGTAGGCACAGCTTCTTACTTCCACCTGATATGGATCCATCTTGCAATGGAGTCTTGCTACAGACGTTGGCAGATACATCTGACAGTGAGCGCTGACACTTACGTACGCACTCAATCCCGGGCTGGAAGTTGAAATGTTAAAAAAAGCATCCATGGGAGAGGGAGAGCAGGGTGCTGCATGGTGCTGCATTTCAGCAACAGTAATGTATCTCTCTTCAGCCACATCCAGTGGAGCAATAAAACTGGACTTTTATTACCATTCTCTCACATTTTTCCTACTCAAGTACAGTTTGATTACTCGGGCTGTACACAACTAAGAATCTTGTCAGACAAACCAGATTTCAATAACAATATTCAATGATTCTCTACAAACTGGTTCTGCAAAAATGCAGGATCTGTAGGCGAGGGACAAGCCTCCCATTTCCTTTTGTGTTTGACCAAATCACGTTTGAGCAGGCTTTGGTTGTCCGCTGGTGAACAGTCCTTGTAGAGACCAACAGAGGCAGAACAGATTGACCCTGAAATGCATCGGCTATTGGCTTTTTTCATCTGCATACATATCTTATCATATCTTCAGAGAGATTACCCAAAATCGTCTTCTCTCAGACCTAGACTTCCAGAAGTGCTCAATCTGCAGCTACTTCAGGGGACTGAAATGTCCCCAGAACAACAAACAAACAAACAAACAAACACTAGACTTGAAAAATCCCAGCAGACTGAGACGTCTCCAACCGATGATTCAGATCTTGTACTTTGGGGGGCAGCCCTAATAACGACTGGTTGGCGCTGGATGTTTGCTTAATCTTTTCACCGGTGTTGACTCCTACATTTCAACTCACATTAACCCTCGTCCATCATTTTGAGACGCAGAAAAAAAACTGAGCGCTTGTCCATTTCACATGGTCTTAGACTCCTGGAACTACCACGATCATTGCTGTCTCCATGTTGCCTCAGGGATCTTGGGGGAGTTACACCAGTTTGCAAAAGTACCCATGAACCCCCGATTGACTCAAATACATTTGCTTAATTCACAGGTGTAGCAGCCCTGTTTACAAATGTGCTGTCACTATAAAAACACTCGGTCATCCATTACAGGAAAAGACAGAAATACAAGTGCATCCACCTCCAAAAATTCCAAGTCAGCCGCAGGTCAGAGATCAAATGCTCGGCCATCCTGAAACCGATAACACTTTATCTTCGGTTGTCAATCCACCTCTTTCTATTCTACATGCTTGTCTGCTTTCCCTTTCTCAAACACTGCCAATCTTCTTTTATAACGCCTGTCAAATTAAAATGCAAAGCAAACAGACTTGACTGTCAGACGTTCTGTTCTCCTTTCAGTGTCTGGGTGTTTTTTCTCCACCACATTTCCGTGTGGTGCAAGTAAAACCGGAGACACCCCACATGTAGACAATGGCTCAAGTGTTGTTATACATTTAAATCGTGGCCAACATATTCACAGCTTTCAGGATCTCAATATTACTTTGCTACTAATAAACTAAGCAGAAGCCGAGTTGTCTCTCTGCTCCTCGTGTAGGTGCGTCCTGCGTGGGAACTGATTTATAGTTCAGAGGAGCATTTAACCCGTGGATTGTTGCGGCACCGCTCCCTCACGAGATGGATGTGTTGTACATTATCAGGATGTGTCATGCATTTATTATCCACCCAGAGTAATTGGTTATCCTCCATTTACTCTCTCGGTTATAAACAAAGCTGACTGTGGGAAGAGAAGGGCTTCCAGAGGAAAAAAATATCTCAAAGTACACATTCGTCTAACGTTACTGAAAAGAAGCATTATCAAGCATTTTCTTCAACGTGCTTTGTGTTGCGTTTTTCGACCAGCAGTGGAAAAAGCAAAGCAGACCAAGCTGGAAAGACTCCATGTTGTGGATACAGCCACCATTGCCCAGCAGATAGATACCACAACATCAACACAAAGGCATAAATCTGTCTTAAGCTGTTGAGTGAAACGTTACCCACCCATTTTTTTTTTGCAAAACAGTCAGGACGGTCCAATCCACTTATGTTAAAACCACAAGATTGCTTCCCTGACTGTTTAGACAAATGTCCACAGAGCAGAGGTTTTTATAATGTGCAGTAAACATCACAGCCATGGCACTGAAGAAGAAATCAATATGAACCGCCTGCAGCTACACCGTGTGATCCGTCCAGCGTCATCACTGGGTTTTTCCCCCTCTGTAATGGGTGAGTGAAAAGTGTATGATTACTGCAAGTGTTGCTTAATTTGCTCGTTTTTGATTAACTGCATTGTCAAGGTTTGGGATGTTGTGTGTTTTTCCCCCGGGGAGTTCCGTTGTGGAAAATTGTGTAGCACATGTCCATCAGAGCATGACGTCAATTTTCTGTCTGAATAAGTGAATCTGGTTCCATCGTCTTGTTCGATTGATGGGAAAATGAACAGGGACAGAGAACGACTTCCTGCAGCCTGATCAGATCAGTAGCTTGTCACTTGTGTCTATATTGATATGGAAAAACCACAAATGAGTTAAGTCAGAAAAGGTTTATTGTTATTTTTAGAGTTTGTTAGTTTGTCGTTTTCCAGGACGGTCTGTTGTGTTGCATTAATATTTCAAACTGCATCTTCCATTCTGTGCATTCTCCAGGGCTTTCTGGATGCTTTTAGTTTTCTAGAAAAGCAAACCTCATTTATACGAGGTACTGAAAGATATTTTAAAGAGTGCTGGGCTGAAACCAACAATTGTTTTCACTGTACAGCTACCTATCCTTTTTTTGATTAATCAATTTATTAGCACAATGTCAGAACGCCATGTTGTCAATTGTTTAACCTACAGTAAAGAGCCCAAAACTACTAAGTCTATGTCTTATGATAAAAAAAATTAAGCAAATCCTATCATAGAGAAGCTAGAAACAATAAGTAGCAATTCATCTTTTTACATAAACATATTTTGCCATTACCAACAAACAAATACACTTTTATTTGCCTTAGTTCAAGACTTTATACCCCAGACAGTGGAATTGTTGGTGTGTTAGGAACCAAAACGAGCAACCAGATTGTACAAAATGGTTGACAGTGGTCCAAAAGCGGTTGCCAAGGGAAACTGGACGACCAGTACTGTCAAACCTAAAGAGCCCTAATGCAACCAACTAATTGCTGAAACTGACTTTTGTTCAAGATTAACGGATTTAATGGTTGAATCCATTTTGTAATAAGTAAAAGGGGAGAAAGTGAGAGAGTACTCGCTTCTTTGGCAATGTTTTTACAATACAAGAGCTGAAAACACGTATTGCCTGCTAAACTAGCCCCGTGATATTTGCACTGTTGTTCAGAAGAATGAACAAAGCTGTTAATCCCAGTTAATTCTTTAACCCAGCACAGTGAAAAGAACTGGTCATTGTCACTCTGAGCCTGAAATGACTAAACTTAAATTTGTCTACAAACTGAACCAGCTTTAATGTCAATATATTACTAAATAAAGGGGAACAATACTGTGGATTTTATAATGCGGTAGTGAGAAGAAGTAGCGGAACTGTAAAAAGAATTACTACTTTGTTCAAAACACAAAAAAGCATTTGTTTAAATTGCAGTTCCACTTGATGATGGGTTCTTTTCACTTTGCACTGCTTTCAATTTGGTCGTCTGTGGATTTAATCTCATTTCGCCCGTCGATATCACAAGTGAGGCATGTGTCATCGGCTGGAGACAATGTTCCTCTTTGATTCTTCCGACAACAGTGGATTCTGCAGTGTGATTAGGGCGACGGGGACGGCGCCTCAGAACCACCCACTCACTGCCACCATGATGCAGTATTGATGCGCTCGGAGGAAATCTCACACATCGCATCTTCACAGACCTTTCTCAACCCAAACTCTGTGAATGTATATTTATGAAAGCCTGTGACATTCCTACAGATAGAGATCAAGCTTACAGCGCCGGGGAGGACACGAGACTCGCTTTCTGCCAACAAATTGATGGGCCGTGTCTGCAGCAGAGCGGCAGCAATTCAACACCATTTTCACGCTGACGTATTAATCAAGCATTTGTCGACGGGAAATTGTTGTGTGTACTTTGCAGTGAAAAGATCACTAGTGTCAGGAGCAAGTGAAGCGAGAGTTACAAACAATGTCGTGTTGCTTATGAGTGGGTGAATAAAGACAGTGCTGAAAGCAATAGTGTGTTAAACATACTAATGGTGTTTGACAGGGCTTCATTACTGCAACAACAAAAAAATTTCAGCAATTTGAGCCTGAATTGACTCGTAATTTCAGCGGCTTTTCTTCCCCGACAACGCAGAAGACGATACTTCAAACCAGAGGCAAATGAGACAGCATTTCTGCAGCACTCAAGACTGCGCCGCACCACAAAAGCTGACAATATCTTTATAGCTTGTGTGGGGGAGAGATGTGTGTAACCTGGGCTTGGATCCCAGGAAAAGATGGATCACCAGTCTCTGGCAAAGCAACAACTGTGCAACAAGCATTCAAAGTGTGCTCTTTTCTGCTATAACTGGATTTCACTGCAGCGAATTGCCAATCAATGCCATAAAAACTCAAGCAGAATTGCATATTCTTTGACCCATGATACAACTTTACAGCTCAAATGATTTATGTCCCACCAACTAAATAGCAGCCACAGGGGAAACAAAGAGCTAATATTTACAATTTGCACATACAACAATAATTCTGGAGGCCAACTAACAACTCAGATGTATTTGCCCCCACGAGAAATGACCCAAGCTGGTCCACATATTGGGTGGATGGATCAATATTGACTATAGAAGCGCAAATCCATTTCAAAGCCTTTGTTTACTCGATGGCATTTCAAGTAAACCACAAGCTGTCGGAACAACAACTCGCTGAACAAGCAAATAAAACAGCAACAAGCTGTTTTAATTCATGATATTTACAGACAGTGAAGGTCTGGGAGTCAAAAGGCAGGTTTGTTGCAACATTAGAAACTTTTCCCACTGCTGCTTATAAAGCAGCATTTAAATATTTCCCTCAGGTTCACTGTGCCTCTGAAACACTAATGTTAGTGAAGAGTGCAGCTGCATTTTGTTTACTGTGAAAAAGTTCTACCAACATCTGCTCAATGTGATGATTCTCTCTCCACCAGCAATATACAAAGTACTGTACAGAACACCTATTACAGTAAAGTTTTAAAACAGACCTATTTCAATGTAAGCCTGTTTTCTGCAATATGCAGCTGTAGGACACAGGGAAATAAAGAACTCCATTCTGTCTTAGGCCTGTCACTATATTAATAATTACCTTAATTAATTGGTCGGCCTTCAACATCAGCAATAAAAATCCCAAGCTGATATCATTGAGTAACCAACCGTATAAAACCTAAAGTTATTTTCACATTTGAGAATTAAAAAAATTGGAAATATAATTATTTCAACAATAAATAGTTAATGACGATGGTTTGACTAATCCCTGCAGATCTACTCAGTATTAGTCTATTTCTAAAGCAGCAAGATTATAACAAGGGACAAAAGATGAATGAAATCCTGAGAAAAATATCTTTCTAGATGTTTTTATTCACAGATTCAAAAAACATATTCCTGTTAAATGTAGCTGAATACAAAACAAGCTAGTAGAGCCTGCTTTGTGCAACTGCATTGGCTTGAACTGACAATTACTGAGCACTATCTGGAAGTCCGATCGGATCATGAATGTAATGCTGTTTTTCCTGGAGACTGTCGTGTCTTGCTGGAGCCTCCCCCTCCAGCGCTGTCTTTAACAAGCCCATCCCCCATCATTCAGGTGGACCACTCGGAATAAATCTCAAGCCTGGGAAAACCCTGTGTGATGGCTTCAACTACAAAGATCCTCAATCTCATCTAAATCTGTCAGTGTGCACTCACCACTGCACAAAAGAAATCAAGAATTTCATGTGCTTCTCATTTAGCAGGTCTGTTTTACTTATTTTTTTAGATATATTTGCCAAAGTAGAAAAACCAAGAATGCATTGCATATGTGAAAAGACATTAATAAATGGCTTAATTCAAGTGAGCTAAAAAAGGTACTTTAAAAAGGATATAGTCCAAATCCTTTTCTGAGTTTGCCATCAGCTGGTGTGCAGCCATGAGATGACGGGAGCCCTACAAAGCCAAAATAATCCCCTTGTCCCGGACTAATCTGTTGCCCTGGACCTCTGAACAAACACGGTTTGTTTTAAGGTTAAACTCTCCCCTTACACTGTTTCTTGGATGTCCATCCTGGTGTGGAACAGGTTTTAAAAAGGTGAACGGATGGGCAAAATGAACCCAAAACATAATACAAAACTGGTTTTTGCAGGGTCATGAATCACATTTCCTTCCAGTCATGTATCTACAACAACACTGAGTAAAAGCTATGGCAACATCACATACATTAGTCCATTTTATTATGAGTTGTTTCTATACTCTACCATCTGAAAACATCACTTCCAAGCAGCTCCATTATCTCAGAAATCACATCTGGTGAATACGAAAATAGGGGTTTCCTCAAGTGGCGTTGCGCTCATGTTCCGCCTGGGCCCGCATCCAAGCACTGGCCAAATTTACACAACTCTGACTAAACTATAAAATCTCATGTTATTGTGTGGAGCTTAGGGTCTTAAATTTCACTTCCACTTTGCAATTGATGGCTCTGTCAAATTGTATAAAATGCGCCTGGCGTGCTACAGCGAAGCTCCGGTCAACAATTACCATTAGAAATGACCAGTAAAAACTTGTAATCAGATGGAGCAGAACTGCGTTTGAAGCAGCTCCTTACCTTATTGTAAAAAAGATGAATTTTCCTTGTAAAGATGAGAAGGAACAAGTGTTTGAGTATTACAATAATTAACCTTAACCCCAGATGTCTAACATTTTTGTTGCCAGATACATGGAGTCACTTTTGGAGGCTATGCGAAATTGTCTGGGCGTGACACTGCTATACTATTATGTTTGGTATTGATCTCAGTAGGAAAAGCATAGAGAATAAGAAGTAATATGACTGAAGATACACCCTCTCACATTGTATAAAATCAATACAGAAGTCAGTCGGTAATGAATCAATACTGACTAAGACCCTCACAGTCTGAGTGAAAACCTTGAATCATTTATAGGAACAGCTTACACATTAGAGTAGCTCGAGTACCATTGATCCTCTCGTTGTGCACCAGACCCAAACATGGCTCATTTAGTTAAATGGTTCAAATACTGAAATAGTTAAGCTCAACACTTAATTTGTAAGAGACCCTGAAAATCCCAACTATTAATTATGTCCCTATGCCGGTTTGTTTTTCGCCCCATTGCTATCTACAGTTTACATTGCTCGCTGTATGTCAGTGGAAATCTCGACCCAGTCCGGCTACAGCGGCTGCATAGGAAGCCTTTACCTCCAAGAACCCAACTGCTAGTGTCTGCTGAGATGTTGCAGAACAAAAACCACTACACATCTGCTGCTAACTGGGTGGAAAGAACTTCCAACATGCTGCATGTTACCAAATACAACGTAAATACATAGCACAGATGAGACGTGTTTACTGCATGGCATACTGGAGCAAAGTGGATTAACAGAACAGTGAAGTGTTGCTACAATTCTGTGTGGGAGGGAATTCAAGTCATGCTACGCACGCCTGCATTTATCTTTATGGTTTTCTTTTTATCAGTTTCACGAGCTCAGAGTTTTTTCCACGTCGAGAAAATCTAGCTGCCAAAACGCAAAGTGACCAAACTGGTTTTGAAAATTAACTGCAGCATTAACCGGGAAACGCTTCAGGCTCTTTAAGGAACAAGTGAGGTGTCTCCCTGCCAGATATCCAAAGTGTCCTCTCTGTCTTGGTTACTGGTGTGTGTGTATCTGCACACATAGTACAGACAATAGGTGGCTCACAACCAAACCAAAGATTTCCATTGAATGGCTTACAATGAAAACAAGTCTTATGGCAACTCTAATCTCTATTCATGGACACAATTAGCCAAATCTTTGGTGAGTAATGCTCTATAGCCGTTTATAATCAATAAATCAATGTTTTTAACTGTTTAGACACAACCTCGGAAAATGTCCCCTTGGATCTGGGAAATGGGCCTTAGTCACTATTTTCTAAAATATAGTTTACCAAATGACAAATCAATGGAATGAATGGTTTAATGGAAGATTCTTAGTTACAACACTAAAACAGGTCATGGATATAGATCTCCTGGACTTGTGTTGTTCAAAGCATTGTGACCAAACACGGTCCCACTATCTCCATCTGTCTTCTGAACAGATATATCTGCATTAAGCTAATATTGACAAGTGCATTGGCCGAGCTTATTCCTTGGGTCTGGCTCCACTTCATCCTAAAACTGAATCTGCTGTTTTTCTCTGTGAGATAATGATAACGACTCGCTGAAACCAGCCCATTCATTTGGACGCACCAGATGGCGGATTTAGCAGTTACATTGTCAGCACTAAGCAAGTCGCACATGGAAAAACGGAAATATGCAACACAATTTGTTGGGAACAACCAATCGTATTCGCTGAACTGTTGGCAGTGGCAACTTTACCCTGCAAGCGTGATTCTACAGTGGCAACCAAATCTTTCTCTTTATCCTGACAAAGCTGTAAAATTTGCTTTGCAAATACGGCAAAATCAACTTTAGATGAATACGGCTCCATTTTAAAAAACTATCTGTAGACGATGGGTATTTACCCACGAATTTAAAATGTCGTAGGTGAACAAAAGAGATAATTTCTGCAAAGTAGACCTATTTTATAATTTGCATGATAATAAGTTAGCCTACAGTGTAATGTTGGGCTGCAGACAACATGGCCAGTGTTTAATGTGGTTCAGTCTCACTTTATGAAGCAGCACAGGCCACAGAACAGAGCCCAGGGTTAACCTACAGTGGTCTAGTAAAAAAAAAAAAAAGAAAACTGTAATTGAATGAGTCACTTCACTGAAGACTGAACAACTCCAACAACATGAGCCAATGAAAAGAAAATGACTAATCTGGACAGAAGGGTCCCAATTTATCCCCACCCCCCACCCCCTCCTCACCCCCCATGTCACAAATCCCAAACTACAAAAGGTTTATTAGACCAGAATCCACCATTTCATGGGATCTGGTTTCCTGAAGTTGCAACAGACTCTGGTGCACAGACACACACACACACACCAGAGTAGTGGAAGTGAAACACATTGTGTTGAAACCTCAATTGCTGGGTGGAAAAACATGACATTTTTGGGGGTTTTCTTGAAATCCTCAGACCCAGTGGGGGGGGGGTGGTGTCCCCTTGGTCCCCAGCTTGGGAAACACTGTGTCCACCACACTGGAGGAATCTGCTGCTTTTAACTCTGCACAAATGTTTTCTGTGACAATCCTGCTTTCTAACAATTAACTTTACAGGGAAATGAAACAAACGCAGGGACAGGCTGTGTGTGTGGTGTGGGGGGGTGGGGGGGCTGCTCGTTAGCACCCGCGCTCTAACGCCGTTACTCGGAGCTAGTAAGCTAACTTAGCGTCTGTACAAGGCACACCACTTTACTTCAGGGAGCTAGGCTAAGTTAGCTTCGTGTGCGGGGCTAATCGGACGTGTAAGCTAGCAGGCGGAGTGAAACAATGAGCCCGGAGCGCAGCAGCCGGGCTCGGGCTAGCTGCGTGCTGTGCGGCGGCTACACGGGGGGAAGCTAGCCCGCCTGCCTGCCTCGCACGCAAGGCTGACGTTAAATGGCTGGCGAGTCGCTGCATGATCAACAATAACGAGAGAGAGAGAGGGGGAGGAAACGGAGCAACTTACCGACTTAGCTAACGACTCCTATCCCAACCCCCGCTCCGGCCATGGCGGCGAGCGGCTCCGTGGAAACAAGCGCCCGGATTCACAATAAACCCTCTGGAGAAATGTGGAGCGGCGGAAAGCGGCGCACTCCCCGAGACATCCAGCACGAGAGGAGGAGGAGGAGAGGCCAGCGACTCACTGGACTTCTGCCATCACACCAAGAGGCAGCGTCCGCTCCGAAGGGGACGACCGAGTCCGGGGAACATCGTTATCGGCGCCCGACCTGACTCCGGTCCTCCTGCGGCGACCCTGTGGCGATTAAATCCCGCAGAGAGCAGCGTCTCCTCCGGGTTAGTTCCTCGGTTCCTCCGCGTCCAGCGATGCTGCTGCTGCTTCGTGTGGGAACTGATACAATGTAGCCGAGCAGCGGGAGAGCGAGCGAAGCCCCGGAGCAGCGGATCCGAGCGGACTGAACTGTCCCCGTCCACAGAGCCAGAGTTTGGAAAAAGGAGAAGATGTGGAACTGGAGCCACCACTGGATCGTGATTGGATTTGTTTGCTTCTGCAAGAAGGGGGAAATCCCGCAAGATTTATATGGGGGCCGAGAGAGCTCAATGCACTGCACACTGCAGATGGAAAAGACACACGTGCAAAAAAGATGACAACTTCATCAATTTGACGACACATGCGCTGCAAAGCAAGCAAATATAGAAACGTGCAAAAAAAGTCACAACACAAGCAAATATAGAAACGCGCTGCAAAAAGTCACAATACAAGCAAATATAGAAACGCGCTGCAAAAAGTCACAACACAAGCAAATATAGAAACTCGCTGCAAAAGTTACAACACAAGCAAATAGAAACGCTGCAAAAGTCACAACAAAGACTAATATAGAAACTCGCAAAAGTTACAACACAAGCAAATATGAAACGCAAAAATCACAACACAAGCAAAATAGAAACGGGCAAAAGGCAAATATAAACAAAAAACACAAGCAATATAGAAACTCGCTGCAAAAGTTACAACACAAGCAAATATAGAAACGCGCTGCAAAAAGTCACAACAAAGACTAATATAGAAACTCGCTGCAAAAAGTCACAACACAAGCAAATATCTGAAAAATCACAACACAAGCAATATAGAAAGCGCTGCAAAAGTCACGACAAAGGCAAAATAAAAACACGTTGCAAAAGCACAACACAACAAATATAGAAACGCAGCAAAAAGTCACAACACAAGCAAATATAGAAACGCGCTGCAAAAAGTACAACAAAGACTAATATAGAAACTCGCTGCAAAAAGTCACAACACAAGCAAATATAGAAACGCGGTGCAAAAAAGTCACAACACAAGCAAATATAGAAACGCGTTGCAAAAAGTCACGACAAAGGCAAATATAAAAACACGTTGCAAAAAGCACAACACAAGCAAATATAGAAACGCGCTGCAAAAAGTCACAACACAAGCAAATATAGAAACGCGCTGCAAAAAGTCACAACAAAGACTAATATAGAAACGCGCTGCAAAAAGTCACAACACAAGCAAATATACAAACGCACTGCAAAAAGTCACAACAAAGACTAATATAGAAACGCGCTGAAAAAGTCACAACACAAGCAAATACAGAAACGTGGTGCAAAAAGTCACAACAAAGGCAAACAACTTCATTCATTTCACAACACATGCTCTGAAAAAAGTCCTACAATTGCGAAAATGACAAAGGAAACCAGGGGGACCCAAAAAAGTGATAAACCCGGCTGTGGTTCAATGCTTTGTGAAGTTCCATTGACGAGTAGTTCCTTCGTCAAACTGATGAAGAGGGGGGGGGCGGTCAGAGCCAGGGTTTCACAAATACTCATGAGTCGAATACCTCTCCAACCCCAAACCTTCCACTCCTCACTTTTGTAATGTAATGATTTTAAGGTTTATTAAAAGCACATAGAGGGAAAGGCTGATTTACAAAGTGCAATACAAAACAAGCTACTTGTAACAGTAAACAGTAAATTGTTAACACAAAAATGTTAAATGCATAACACACGTTACCTTTCTTCTCCTACTTTGTTCAGTTTACTGGCGACTGGAGCCACCAAGCCATAATTATAATTATGCCTTTATTATATATAGCACCTTTCAACGCCTCTACAAAGTCAAACATCGAAGGCAACAAGCAAAACAACTATCATTTAAAATCTAACACGTCAAAAAAATAATACTTGATTTAAAGTTAACAGTTGGTAAATCAATGGAAATAAAGCACAATGAAACCACAGAATACTGTATATACATGCACTCATACATGTATATAGACTTCCTGTCACAATAGGGACACTTGTTTTATGGACCATGAGGATTACTATTCTCATTTTACGTGTAATGTAATAATGTATTTATACAATTTGGTGATTTTTTAATTAATAAAATCTAATGAGCCTAATCAAAATACAGATATTAACATGAATAAGTTATTGATAAATGTTTTCACAGGTAACATGTTATCATAAGTAGATTTTTCCGTGGACCTTCTCCAGGAGGGAAGTTGCTGAGTGGTCTTCAGGATGAACCAAAGAGCTCATCAACTGATGAAGCGTCATGCTGCAGGAGGATAAACAGCAGCCACGGGGATGTGTCACAACCTGGCAACCCAGACGTTGATCATACTAATAGTTTCTAACTGATCAAAAAAGCCTCAGCAGATGATTTATTAAACATTAATAAAGCTGTAGGTTTCTCTGCTGTTGGTGTAGAAATCCATATGAGGTATCATTAAAGTGATGAATAATAAACACTTCATGCAGGATAATCCGTTACATGCTGTAATGGCTAACACACTTTTTAAGGTAGTTACCGATATGATCTGTTCATAATTGCAGGTTCATGTTTCTCCAGCCGTATCAAATGTGCGTCTCGTTGGATGTCAACACTTTTAAATCAGTAGATAGTCTGATTAGACGGAAGAAAACAATGCTGCGGTCAAAACTTGATCTTCACGCTTCAGGGTGAATTGAACATGTTACTGTTGTGTCTGCCTATAAGCCGTGTTCTTATTTCACTGAACTGAATCCATTAACAAACAACCAAGGGGGAATTTCTCAGGTAACAGCGAGCGAGTAAAAGCAAGGAAAGAAAGAACAAAAACATCCAACAATAAGACCTTTTCAGATATGTCACTATACCGACTCTCACAGAACCGTGGATAACCTTTCATGTTTCCCAGCTTCAAACACCACGGAGGCTTTAAGTCGTTGTCTGGCTCAGCGCTGGTTTCCCAGGCAACAGGAATATGATAATGTTGCCTTTGACATGACAGAAGGAATCATCTCGCTAACAAACAGAGACAACAGGCACAGGGAGGGCTGGGGGGTGGTATGGAGAGAGGGGGGGGCTGAATTAATGGACTCATTTTCACACAGAGGCAAAAGCAGCAGCAGCAGCAGCAGCTACTCACCATCCTCCATCCATCCTCCATCTTTCTCTATTGCCTCTGATGCATTCCTGCTGGCAGGCACACTCATGCATTCCCAAGGGAACAGCCAGCTTCCATTGGAAAGCTAAATAACAGTCAGTGGCTGGTGGGGACCAGAGGGGACGGCCCTCTGATGATGACTGCTCTTCAAGGCCGAGGCTCCAAACCAAGCACTCTCGCTGCTGAGCGTTACCCCGACCAAAACCTGAAATGAACAAGCTGCGTCGAAGCCATGTGTTTTCCATCAGGGGAAAAAAGGGCTAATCAGGCAGCCATGTGGAATCACAGAGGGGCTGGCTCGAGTCGTGTGATCGTCTTTCCATTACTCTATAAAAGAAACTGTAAAGCCTTGAAGCCCATCGAAAAGAGGCTTGTTCTTCAGCATGTTTAGATTAAGGATCTGTCGGCTGACAGCAACGTAGCACATTCATCAAAGGCAGGAGAGTAAGGTGATACTACATAAAGTAATTACAAAAGGACGGACAAACAAAAAAGTATTTTTCATGTTAGTCAAGTTAGCAGCTGGTCTTTAGTGTCGGTTTGTCACATTGGTCCATGATGACATGTCTCACTACTGGATGGGTTTCCATGACATTTTGCACAGATGATCATGGTCCCAAGTGGATGCATCCTACTGTCCAAGGGTTTAATGATCCACTGACTTGTCCTCTTACGGCTCCACATTTTTGGTTTTGAGTGTATTATCTCAACAAGTATTGTGTTGATAGACATTAAATTCAATGCTGACGTTTATGGTCCCCAGTGGATGAACCTCAACGACTTCTGGAAATCCCCTGATCTGCTTAATAAATGTCAGTGTAAGATGATCTTTGGCAAACGTTAGCAGCTCTATGAGGCTTTGCTAGAATAAGAATCATTAACTGTATAAATGGACGATGGCGACCTTATTTGGAGCGAAAGTCTGGAAAACAGTGGTCGGGGGAGTGGTGCCTTGGAATTGAGATTCCCGCTAATACTCTGCACTCCACCAATCACAACACAAGTCAGTCTCAGCTGTCAATCATGATCTTTCACCCCATTTTTATGTAATCAAATAACAAATAAAATGAACTGCCTAAATGTCCCATCCACCAACATGGAGGGAGTCAGGTCTATGCAGCCAGCCACCGAGGGCGATCAAGATATTTTGGCTTTACTTTTGGGAGGCTACACGTCGTCAATCGTTTTATACAGTTATTGATACTGATGTTAAAAATGTATATAAAAGAATAAACAAATACAGTAAAAAAATTATATTAAACACAGTTATGAACAAAACTGAACCAAAACATTAGACAGTCAAAGTCAACTTTATTGTCAATTCTGCCATATGTACAGAACACGGACGGCCATTTCTCTCTGATCCACGGTGTAAACATAGAAGTACACAGAACATAAAAGTATGCAAAAACAGAACATATAAGTACACAAGATATTAAGTACTGAAAACATAGTACACAGTATGACATAGTATGCAGTCATAAGGCACACAGTGGATATGTATTGCAAACTGGTTTAGTGCAAAAATGGGTTAGGGGGTTAGGGCACAAATACTTCATGGGAAGTGAAGTTAACAGGGATGGAGGTCTATGAAATTTACTTGGTCATAAAGATGGATTTTTAAAACATTCAAAACTCAGAACATCTAGTAGATTGGGGAAGATAATTCCAGAGGGTTGGTGTTAAAACAACAAAGGTGAGATCTCCGTTTGTTTTGCAGCTGGAACAGAGGATGGATAAACTCTGAGGAAACCACTGTGCATCTGTTATATGGGGAAGCAGTGAATGACTGAAGTGTTGTTACAGCAGATGCAGATGAACGGGGGAAGAGATGCACGTTTGTCTTCTGTGCTTCGATTGTCTCGTTATAGCCAAGCAAACACCAGCGAAGGTCATGTACCATTAGTGCTTAATGGACTGGAGTCACGAGACAACAACATGCATTAAGCTCAGGAGAAATCCGTTTTCTTCAGCATGAGATCAGCCACGAGCCCAGAGTTAATCTGCAGTGGCATCAATAAAGTAATACTGGACACATTTTGATATGGGGGATTATATCAGAGACAGAGATCCTGGAAAAACTCACAGATTAAATGTGTGACTTGGAGTTTGCACAAAAAGGCTGAAACGAGGGATTCACAGATTGTTAAAGAGATATTAATGTTTCTCTGTAACTCGTTCCATGTCCCTCTTCAGGCAAAAAGTGTGAAAACAATGATCTTTCATGTTCTAAATTCAAATGCAGCATCTTATTTGGCTAAAAATTTGTCCTTGACCCAATTAATCCGACGGAAATCATGCAACAGTCATGAGACATTGGCAAAATACATCCGAGAACAAATCTAGAAATAAAGATTTATTATCTGGTGGTTGGGAGTTTCTTTTCCCTAAATGTTTTTCTTTTTGCCATCTCCTCAAATCCAAATATCCAAGCATTTGTCACATCATTACATTTCCAACAATCCCATGAATAGGTACACATTTTATGAGCCTGGGGCAAGAAAACAAGGTCGCATTTGTTGTCTCTCATATGGCAGTATGCGAACAGTTAATCCAGAGTAATCACGTTATGTATCAGTTCACAGTGCCGGCTCCTGAGCAAACAGGAGCCTGGAAGGGACCATTTTACATATTCAAGAGAGTAAAGCCTGAAAATCCCTGTGTTGAGAGATTTAGCCCTCCTGACAGAAAGGGCCTTGAAGACAGCGATCATTTGAACTCTCCTCAGTGTGGCTTCATGTGTGATGACAAGCTCTGAGGAGCTGTGAAGACGTCCTGGTGCTGGTGCTTCCAGAGCACAGACTTAATGTGGCAGGAAGAGGGAAGTGAAGCCTTTTGGAAGAATCTCCATTTATTCATCAGTTTGTCTTAAAAGATGGTGGGATATGAATTTAAATCACGTTTAATTTGGAGTCTAACTGATGGAGTCTAACTGATACAAGTCGTTGTGTTGTACTTGTCCACACTGAGGGCACCATTTAAACCATATAGAGTTTATGGAGTCTCAGGGGTGAACAGCATTATACAATTTAAGAAATTAGTGAACTATCTTCAGTTCTAACAGAGAAAACACAACATGCCTCCATACTGCTCGTGTGGTGTCATCCAAGTGTCCACAAGCCCCGACATTCATATTTGACTGGAAACAAGGTCTCTACACTGTGTTTTTAGCCTAAATGTCGTCTACTGGAAGTGGTGAGAGGTGTGTGTGTGTTCCTGTTGAGCCCGTGAGTATGTGAACGCGGCTCCGAGGAGGATAACAGAGGAGATGAGGCTTAAAACACGATGTAAATGACGTCGTTTGAAGTCGAATATGAACGTCGGGGCTTGTGGACACTTGGATGACACCACACGAGCGGTATGGAGGCATGTTGTGTTTTTTCTCCTGTTTTATTACGTCTGCAGAGAGTTCACTAATTTCGTCAATTATATTGGATCCTGCTGAAACGCTGTTCACCCCTGAGACTCCAGAAGTGTTTTGTGGATTCACACTCTTCACCCACCACCTCCATCGGCACAGTGGTGAGTGAATTTAAATTTTTCGGTGAACTATCCCTTTAACGCTGCCATGTTGTGCATTTGGAGCCTGAATCTGCTACAGTATCACGGTCTCACCAATACATACTGACAACTTGACTTTAATGGCTGTCATACATGTAGAGATGCAGATTTAAGACGAATCTGGTGTGGTCCAGTTTGCCGTGTCACCCCACCATGCTATTGGAAAAATATTTTTGAATGGTTTTGGAAGAGCACAGAACTATGTATGAGGTAAAAAGTGCACTGGTCTGCATACCAACACTAGAACATCATCCCATCAGCGGAGCCCAGTGGAGGCCGCTCTGCTGCTCTGCTGCCTCTGGGTCTGGACAGATCGCCTGTTGGAGCGACTCAGACAGAGCGCGAACCCAAACAGCATCGCACCAGACGTCCTCAGATTCTGTCTGAGCTGAAGCAGATCTGTGGGAACAATGGTCCAATCTTCCTCCTGAACACTGTGCAGGTCTGATCTGCAGATTCTGGCAGAGCTGCTTTCAGGTCACCGCTGCCAAACGAGGATCGACCAATTATTAAATCCTACGCTTCGCTCACTTTTCCCAGCAGCACTGAGGAGGTTTCATCAGTCTGTTCAATAAAGACATGGAGAATTATAATTGTTGGTGCAGTTAGCCTCAGCACAGACTGTTTGAAATGACTTGATGAAGATCAGATCACGTATATTTTCCGTCCGCTCTCTACTCTCAGGAGTCTCTTTAAAGCTGATTGTCGAATATCTCACGAAGTGTTTCTTTGGAAAATAAATGTGCTCATAATTCTAAAAATCTACCACCACATTTGTGTTGTTGCAGGTACCATCTCATTCAGCAGAGGTCGAAGGTCAAGGACTAAATTGATCACTTATCAGTGGATCTTTAGAAGAGGCAGCGAGCGAAGGCCATTTGTGATGGGAAATCCATTTTTAATTGAATTATTGCAGCTGCTCTCCTTTGGAGGACTCAGTCGTTTCCCTTTCAGGCCACACTCCTTTTGTCTGGTCTGCTTGGTTCTATTCTGCGAATATTTACCCTTTGGTCACAGTCGTCCCTGGAAATATCATGACAACAGGACACATTACTCTGCAACAAAAGTGTAGTTTGGGAAAATTGGTGTTTACAACACTGATACCTGAGAACCTACAAAGTTATTATGGTTTCACGTATCTGACAGTTGCGATCCGCTACTTTAATCGTGGGGTTACAGTGAAAAGTAAAAGGGGCTTTGGTGAAATCTCTTCAAGTCAGTGAAAACATTAGACGTTTCCAAAATGACAACGGCGGGGGGCCTCACTAATGTCGGAGTAACTGTGGGGAAAGAAACTTAGAGAAAAGGGGCTTAACTCTATAATAATGATTGACTCGTCAATTAACTGTAAACTGCATCGTAACTATAGGCGACTCAGTGCAAAGGCAATTTAAACTGTCAGATTTGAGTCCACAGCTAATCGAGGTGTAGTCGTTATATATAAGTTGTTATGCAGCTATAGGTTAAATATATAAAACACCGCCCCCCCCCCGTCGACTCTTTGACTTTGATAGTGTTATTTACTTTAGGTGTATTTTGGTTGTAAAATTCAAAGCGTTACGTTAAAAAGGAGACGAGGTTCATATGACTACAATCAAAAAGGTTTAAAGAAACTTTTCACTTTGGGTAAATTATTTTGGGCTTGTGCACCAAACTACAGTTTTCTCAGTGAAGTTTTGTTTCATGGTTCTTTATCCTGTTTTGTGCCCAACATTTACAAGAAGACTTAGACGCCCACTAGTTACTCCCTTGTTTTCTTCTACATTTACAGCTGGAAAAAGTATTATTTTATTAGTACCTGATTCATTCAATGAAATTACACTGTAAACTGTGGGCTGTACCATAAAGTGAACCTTAACTGTTTCCCACGCCGCGAGGCCAAACAGCTTGTAGCTCCTCGTGAACAGAGAACACATGCACACATCCGCGCCTCAGATCTCCCTCGTTTACTCACTTGCCTTGAGGGACCCCTCGGATGGGGCCCACCCCGGACCTCTGAGCCAACCACAGCCAACAAACAATGACACACACGGTACAAAGGCAAAGCAGGGGAGGAATCTGGAAAGCCTGGTTCCTGCATCAGAGTAATCTATTACTCATTGACCTGATGAGGAAAGTGCAGAGATCAGTTTCCCGCCGGCTCGGTGGAAGCGATGAGGCGTGTGAAGTGTGAAGTCCTGAAATGTTGATTAGGTAAAGGGGATTTCAGGTCGTCACATTCTGCCGTCAAATTGTCCTCAAAGAGCCAATGTGCTTGTCCAAATATTTCCTTTGTACGTCCACTGTGGTTTGACAGGCGGCGCCCTGTGACAGATTATGAGATGGATGAGCCACAAGCCGTTCCCAGGTTGTATTGTCCCCCCCCCCGCCCGCCTGCCACCACCCCCTCTAAAGTGCTGCAGAGCCTAATTCATCTTCCAGGCCTGTGGGGATGGGGGGATGGTGGGGGAGGAGGGACCCTCTGCCCTCAGTCCAATCAGTCTCTCAGCAAGCACACAAAGGTCCTGCTGCTTCTACAACTGGAAACTTGGCTTAATGGCGAGGAGGCCATACTGTTGGACCGGAGTCAATTACATTTCATTTTAATCAGGAAATTCAGCCGGGCGTCTCTTTCTGCCCAAACCAAGGATAAATACATTACCTTTTTTCAAACGTCCAGTTTCATTTGAAAGCGTCGCTGACTGGATGGAAGTTGGACGGTGGCGGCAGTTTGAGTTTTCCCCTCCTGAAACAGGTGGTGCTCAGAATTGGATCCGACCCGGCTTGTTATATTGCTTCATCTACTCTGATTAGTTCCTCTCCCCGATCCACCAGCATCATTAACAGCAGGGTGTTTGGCTCGCGACGGAGCAGAAGACGCCGCAGGCTCAGCACTCGAGCATAAAAAAACACCACTGATTGTAGGTTGGTGTGATGTAAAGCAGAAGTTTGACATTTTGGGGAAAAAAATACTTATTTTAGTTATAAGAAAAGATGGATTTTAAGACTTTATCACAAAAACTGGAGACGAGGAAACCGGATTTTAACAAAAAACAACTACCAGCGTCTTTAAAACTCACTAATTAAAATGTTATTTATTGTTTCTTGTGATTCATCCAAAAAACAAAAGGGGGGAAAACTACATTTTTCACCCCTTTGTTCGGCTCTGCACTTAAATGTTATGTGTTCTTTCTTCGACCTCGATCTGTTCTGTAGTTTCTGTGTAATCCTGCTGACGAACCAACAAACAGACGAGTGAAAACACAACCTCCCTCATTCATTTTTAAAGAAACCTGATCAGAGGGGGACCCGAGCAAATCCAGACCTGTGGATAATTAGCTCTGACGCTAACTGTGGTTGACCTTAACAGACACAGAACACAAACACCGGCAGCAGCATGAGGCTCTATCTACTAATTAGATCAATCAACAAGCAGCCACAGTAGAATAGAGCAGCGATGTAATAATTACAATGTCCTAGGAATAAAGGGAAACCAGTATAATTTGTTCAAAGACAAATTTAGATGAATAATTTCCACCCGCTGCACCAATAAAAAAAACATTCTGCAGCAACAGATGTAAATTTGAAAATGAGTTTGGACTCAGAAGTAAAAGGAGACCATACTTGGCCCTGGTCTAGAAAAAGCCCAAGGACTAAGGGCGGGATTATCATGATCAACAAGACTAACAAAAACATCGTGATCACTGTTAAAGAAACAAACAGAGCTTGTGTCGTCTGCAAAGAAGATCAAGCACAAGTGTTGTTGGGAAATCAGGGACGTACGATGAACCAAACTGGTTCTTTACAAGTCGAACCAACCAGAACAAGCACCAGATTCACCATTGGTCGAAAAGGAAACCAGACTGGTCTCATGAAGACCTCGAGCTGGTGGGTTGACTTTTACCTCTACAGACCAAAATTAGCAGGTTAACGCGGGTTTTTCAAACAGCGGTAAACGTGCTGAAAAAAGGCAATTGACTCATTTTCACTTTTGCCAGTAGAGGAGTTTACCTTTCTGTTTTTGCCGAGGTGCGTCACGTTCAACGTCAGGAACTCACTGAAAACTCAACGGCCAAATTGGCCCGTTCGCACGGTTGCCATGTTTCCATCACTAAGCTAAGCTAACTAGCTCCCGGCTGTAGCTTCACATTAAACAGTTGTATCAGTCTTTTTCTACATATCTCAACCCCCCCACCCCCACTCCTTTAAAAAACAGGACAATTCGCTGCTGGCGTTTAAATCTGTTGCAGCTCGCTCTAACTCAGACAGCATGGCGGTTTTATTATTTAAACGCATCACCTAGAGCAGTATCTCCACACAAGTGCATCACATCATCTTTTGTGCATGAAAAACCAACAGCACATGATCTCATGGCGTTTATCTACGGAGGCTTTGTAAAAACTGCATGTGCTTAATTGTTGAGCGTAACAGAACAGAGCCCTTGTTTATTTGAACTTGGATGTCGGTTCTCATCTGGAGAAATGGCCCAGATCTGTAGGAAAGAAGAAAAGGCCACCCACAGGGCAAGTAGCTGTCATCGTTGATTCACTGGGGGCCGAGTTTAGTAAATTCTTAAGCAGCCTCGCTCTAAAAAAAAACAAAACACACCTTCTATGGAGAAACTTTACAAAAGAGACCTCTTACATTCTCTGGGTGGGAGATTACTGGGAGGGCCGGAGCAATTATGCGTTCTCACACTGAATGGAGCGGAGAGGAGAGTTGTAGCTAATCTGCAACTCAAACAAGAGTAAATCTAAGATAATCAACGGCGAATTACAATGCGAGGCACAGGCAAAAACACAACAACTCTGGATGGGTGTGTGTGTGTGTGCGCTGGTGATTCATGCTCTGCTTTTCAAACTGGTGAAATACGCCCTTGGGGCAAGAAACAGCTTAGCCAAAGAGCCACTCAACACATTTGGAAGGAAGTAAACACACGATCTGCGATGCAAGAAAAGGTAAAAAAAAAAACGTTGAAAGACAAAATGAAAGCACACGCGGCGCGATGTCAGTCAGAGCCTGTCACAACAGCACAGGAACCAGAGGACGCACTTATTAATAAAAGTGTCAAATATCTTTGGAGTGGGACCTTGAAGAAGCCTCGAGAAATGATTTCAGAGGGAGTCGTCGGTGCATGTTCGGCTCCTGGGTTGAGTGGGATCTTATCTTTACTGTTAAAGGAAGTTAAGATGACATAATCCGTCATGAATCTGACCTTTGTTATAACACGGGTTGGAGCCATGTCGTGTGAGTCACAGTTTAACTACGGTAATTACACCAAAACACCAGGCTTTGTGGTTGTAGCTCAGTAACTATCTGACTGTACGGTTCCAGCTCTAAAGAGTCTATAATACCAGAGGATGGACAAAGTCAGCAGAGCAAAAAAAAAAAAAGAAATCTGCTGTAATCCTGCAGGATCTCTTATCTTAATGCTGTGACTTAAGTTATTGCAACACTTAGGACGTACAATCACGCTGATGCATTTGTGTGATTAACAGGAGTGGGATTAACAACTCAGAGGGCGCAAGTTGCCCCAGATAAGATCCACAGAGAAACAAGGTCTTTGTATTACACATTATAGAGAGCTAGGACATGGAATACACAACATGTAATGGATTAATTTGCGAAAATGAAATGCATTTGCACTCATTACTCACTAAAGCAGCTTCTATCATCAGAGGTGGAGTCTCTAGTTCCTGTTCACACTTGCTGTTAACATCAGTGCACCAGTTCACACCTTGGGCTAGAAAACATCTCCACGTCTTATTTGTTTGTCCTGAAAAGTGTGGTCACATCACAAGTAAACGACATGACAGCTCCCCAGAAGTGAAGCTATTGTGCCTTTTGTTGGAGATTAAAACTTTTGAGAGAACATTTTGTGGACTGTCGCAGTTGCCCCATAAGATTACATTGTAGCTACTGCCGCCATGTTGGTAAAGGCTGATTCATGCTTCTGTGTCGAAGCTGTGACCTTGATACGCACGTAGCCTGCGCACGGGGCAGAGCATTCATAGTTGCTGCCGAAGCATGAATTGGCCTTTAGAAGTCACTCGACTTCATTGTAAATGAGGGCCTCCCTAAGTGAGTATGAATAAAGGTTAATAAAATAAATGCTCTGGCAGCTGGCGGAGCTGATCTACTGGATCTATGTACCGTTCATTTACACACCAAGATTTATAAACAAGGGTGAAAATAATGGAATCTGAAATATGGACCTTCAATATTAAAGTTGTGAGGCGTCAGATGTGTTTAAAACTGTTGTGGTACTGAGTGGGGAGCTCACACTCAGGCTGGATAACCCGGTGCTGTTTAGACTGAAAATATCTCTGCCTCCAAAGAACCCGAGGGGTTTTCCTTGACGTCGCTGCAGATACAGCAGAGAGCGAACAAAGCGCCACCCAAGAAGCCCACGAGCCTGTCGACTTATCCGATGCTCGTTTCTACACCTCTAACGCAAGAAATCAATAAAACTCGAAAAAAATCATGGCAAGTAATAATGATCTCCTCCTGCGCCTGTGAGGTAAACAACAGAATCACATTCAAACAATAAAAGCTAGTGAATATGAACATGCGTGTATTTGATTAGTCTAAACAGTGTGTTGCTGGGTGATGCTGGATTCCACTGTTGATCCAGGATCAACTTTTTTCTTCTCTGGATCTCTCTCCTCCTCACCCCCCCACTGCTTTGCCAATGCAAAAAGTCTCATTGAAATGAATTAGAAGGTGGATGGTTTAACTGAGTGCTATTGTTGATCTAAATGTGGCCTCATGTGTGAGAAGGGTAATGACAGACCACTGAAGAGGAGAGAGGGACAGGATTTTCTTCCAGTGTTAGAAACGTCAAAACATCCACTTACTGGAGGGAACACTTATGGAAAATGTCCGGAGCAGCTGACATTTGTGTTTTCATATTCAGATCCTCCGGAAAACTTCAGGAAAATGTCAGGACAAAGCACCTCTGTAGTTATTAGCTTGTTGAGTAGATATTATAATATTTTTCTGTTGTCTCATAGCTCATGTCTTTGAGAAACCAGAACTTGCTTTGAGAAACCACTAGATTACGGTTTTTCTTCAACAAATTGAATTTTAATTGGAATACAGCAAATTATAAAGCTTATATTTGTGTACAAAATAGAGACAAATGCATCAAATTGTCACAAGGATTATATATTTATGTGCAGCGAACATTTCTTTAGTGAGATGCAAATGTCAGTAAATAAATGACAGAGTGAATGAGTCCATGCTGGTAATATTCCAGCATTGACAACTCCTGAAAAATGTTGTGACTACCCCTGTGGAAACTGGCTGATTCTTGGGGAACATAATTTGCCTCGTTCCCGTGAGATCAGGCGATTTGTCCTCAGCTTCTCCTCTGACGTCACTCTGCAGCTGACGGGACCAGCCCCTTCTTGGCACCCTGGTGGTATTGGCTCTCCAGCTTCCCTGTGAGAGAAAGGGGGTGAAAGGGAAGGGTGGGAGGGGAGAGAAGAGGAAGGGATGAATCAAAACACCATCAAAGGGACAGAGTGACCTTTATGAGAGCTCAAGGCCTGCTGATTAGAGGCGGCCTTGGGTAGACTGGGGAGGGATGGAAGGAGACAGGCACACACAGAGCGAGAGAGCGAGCGAAGCCCCTTTAAACCAGATCCAGATATAGTGCCATTACAATGACCCCTCATTATGCCAGGTTTGCTTGTTTACACTGGACTAAACAAGCCAGCGTAAAGCCAGTGTGTGATTTTAGATGGCGTAGTGGTGTTCCGGAATTAGAGGCGCGATGTGTCGGCTCTCCCTTTTACACAGACATTGATGTGTGAATAACCTCCACGGCAACAGCGCACTCTCTTTTATGAAGAACAGTGAGTGAGGTGCAGTAAAGACACGACATTCTCACCTTGAACAGGCTGTTTGAAAGGGGCTGAAAAGACGATAAGGCTCGAGTTGAGAGCCAAGTTTCAGTTACAATATTTTCATGTGGTTATTGAAATATTTCAGTAGAAAAGGTTGATGGAAACAGCTAAATTCCCCCAAACTCAACTATATTGCATTGGAGTTGTTATGCTTGTATGAAGTGGTTTGTTTGTAGGGAGATGGAAACAAATTTATTGAATAAGTTCTGACATAACAAAATTGAATTTGTATGAAATCAGCTGTTTCTTCTTAGTTTAATTTGAACTTGTTGGCAGCAAAATAAAAACAGCAAAGAAAATCTTGAAAATGAGATCTTGTGACGTGTAGCTGTCGACCTAGCTTCCGGAGACAAAACCCGACTGAGGCCACGAGTGAGTTACAAGATGAATACAAACAGACAGCATCAGATTTTATGGGACATAACACTGTTCGAAAATGTTCGCGCTAGCTGATTTGATTTTCTATTTTTGTTGCTATGCTGCTTCGCACAAGCTGGTCACGCAGTAGGAGCGCACGTAGCCTACGTACGTGAACGAGCCATCATAGCTGTGTGTAGGTGTGTGTGTGTGTGTGAGTCAATTACATGGTGTTACTAAGCAGATCGTGTTGGAGTTGGAGCTGATAGATGTTGAAGAGCAATTCACTTTTTCTTAAAGTACTGCAACTAAGAAGAGAAAAACGTTGTTCCTTCAACTGAATTAAAAAATGGCGGCGAGTCTGCCGGAAATGCGATGCTACCAAGCTGACCAATCACAGCTCTGTGTCGCCTCGACACGTAGTTTCATTTTTGGGGAGGTGCCACTCATGGTACGGAGCAGGGCTCAGTGTAAGAGACGCACGCAGAAGCTTGAACTGGGCTTTAGAGACGCTTGATCATTTACATGATGTTGTCATATGTTTACTATTATCATGATATGAGAATTACATTTATAAATTAGTAATAATCATCAATCTTTATCCAACAACTGTGTTGATTATTGAATTGAAAGGCATCGTCGTAAATAGCACCCCTAGTGGCAGCAGTGTAAGGAATGTCGCCATGAAATGGTGGGAGATGCTAGAGTGGATTGTATAATGGTTGGAAATGAGCCCAAACCTTTGTACTGGTATAAAAACTCCCTCCAGCAGACAGACACGAGTTGAACCAGGTGGAAACAGAGAAGTGAAAGTGCCGGGCGGTAACTAATAAACATCACACTATTCAATCAGTTGTGAGTGTTCTCCATGGATTTATCCGAGGAATGTTAAAGTCGGAGCACGTTTCTTACTCTGCCAAGAATGTAACAGCCTACAACTCTGTCATTAATCCTTTTGGATTTTGTAGCTGAGCCAGCGAACCAGCACCTGCACAAACTTGTTGATTAGGAAACCACCATTTTCAAGTCCTAAAACAGTAACCTCCATTGTTGTGAGGAATTCCATGGTTGGAATTTGTTGCTGACTATTTCATGTGAACCTCAGATGATGTTTACAAAGATGAAAACAGCAGAGACTCTCTGGAGGGTTTTATCAAGTTGCTATTTATATCAATGCTTGTAGATATGGTGAGTAAATAGACTCCTGCAGCCACTGAACTGAGGCCGACCTCCTAATCTACCGGAGCTGTGACAATACAACTTCCCCTGTATCAATCACATCTCAATTTGTTTTTCCGTGCAGAACAACCTGCTGGGTTTTGATAACCCGTGCTGACCACCATCCTTCACTGCAAGGTAAAAAAAATAACCTCCGGTCTCTCTGCCCAACACCTCCCGCTTGTCAATCCGTGGCATTAGCTGGATGTTTTCCCTGCGGCGGAGGCAGAGGAAAATATGATACAAGTGTGACAGGCAGGGGTGGCGGTTGTCACTTTTGCTTTCTTTTCATGTTGTCGCGTTATAGCTGAACTCTGTGGGTAGTAGCAGCATAAACAAGTTGTTTAGGAGAAGTGTTGTTTGCTCACCATTTCCAAGCTCTGTCTGAATGGCTGTCAGTGTCTGTCTGCTCTGCCAGGAGCAAGTGCTGCTGCTTAGGTGCGGAAACACCTCTGGAATTGTTTGTGGTTGACTGCTGCCAAAAAGTTTACCCAAGATTTTACGATAAATCCACCATAACAGAAATGCATCATGGTTTAAAGAAAGCTTTTCAGCATAAGTGGTCTAAGAGTAGTTCCACTCTAGTGTGTACTCTATTAGAAAATAAACATTAGACGCTAAGAGCCCAATAACTGCTTTTAGCATTTGGCAGTTGTCAAAGTAGGATCATTTGTTTTTTTAATAATACACAATGAACAAACTCGTCGCAGCAAACTTAAGTGAAAGATCTGTTTTCTCCCATCAGCTCATCCGACAGTGGAGAATAGAACGAAATATATTTTAAACTACATCACTACATTAAAAAAGGATTTAGCTATTCAAGACAAAGGCTGAAATATTGAATTTGTTGCATCTGTGATGCATTGTATTTAGAATTGCCCTCCGGGAAATATGGTTGTTTTCAATTGAAAATGCCTGATTAGGCAAGAATCAATACAATGTTTACAAAGATGTTAGCTATGTGTTTTCTTTTTATCTTTTTATTCATAGTTATTTCTAATAAGCTTCATGGTTGAAATGTAAACTATCAAGCCTCAATTACATTTCTTTGTCATGGGGATTTGATAACGACATACAGATATATCAGTATTGGTGATTCTTTACTCCATAGCATCGGTATCGGACCAAATAAAATCCACATCACTCTGGCTCTCGTCATCAGTAGATATCTAGATGATGATAAACTTGTTATGATGTCAAGAAAAATATTCAATTACTGGTGAAAATGCAGATTTCCCTTTATAACACTTAAGGCACATACATTACCTTCAGTGCTGTACTTAAGAATAAATCATTAATTAGTTAATCAATTAATTAGGGCACCTGGAGCAGCGAGACCAGATGTAAACTCAACATTGAAGATGTTAGCAAACAGTTGTCTATTTGCACTTCCAACAGACATGGAGCAACATTAGCATTTATTAAAGTCATCACCACCTGGCAAATGCAACTTCAATAATCACTCCGTTTCTTCTCTCTTCAGCGGCTCTGTGCTCCGATGTGTTTCACCAGCTATTCACTAACTGCCTGTCTGCCATTAAACGCAGGGCAGGTATAGCTTATGGTTGGTTTTTAGAGCCTTTTTACTGAAAACAGCCGCAATGCTGCGACCGAAATGACACCATTAGTGTGGTGAGAGTGAATGGAAACAGCTGGGGCAGGAAAACCTAAACAAAAAGATGAAAAAACGTTGGAAAGCCCTGTGAAGCCGAGAGGAGCCGCAGAGCTGGGTGATGATTCTCTGTGGGTTCATAACCACCAACCACCTCTTTCACCTGCAAGTGGTTTTATGATCTACTTTTAATAGAATCATCTTGATCATAGTGGTTGAAAATGATCATTTCCTCACATAAAACTTGAGGTGCAGAAAATATTAAAACTACTGAGAGAAACCTGCTTTATTAATAGTAGTTTTTCCTGTTTGTTTCTTTTCCCTAAACCATATTAACAAAACACAATATTTAAAGCCATCTGGTGATCAGATATATTCATGTTTACTTTTTAAAATTAAGACAAATTTCTTTGATTCAATTTAACTGTTCTTTATATATTTATCTAAGCTTATGTGTGAACACACTGCAACAAAGACTTAACTTGAATAATTAGCTGTCACGTCAGCTCTGTCACCATAGTGATTTCCGAGTATTTATACTGCTTAAAGGACCGAATGATGGAAACCACTTATTTTATTTCTATTCCAGGGAAACGGTTCGAGAAGAACACTTTAGGCAATTCTGTGAACTCATTAAAATACATCCTTAAGTGAAACATGGAAAAATAACAAGGTTTCGTGCAACTGGCCACGGACAACCAAGGACAACAGCAACAACAAACACAGAGTACAGTAAGTACCCTTGTTGTCACAACTGTCAAGGGGGGAGGGAGAGTATTCTCTGGCTGTATGAGCGAGTCAGACTCATTATATTCTCTAGGAAAGTCAATCCAACGCTGTTACATATTCCATGTGTGAAGGCGACTTTTGTTAATGGCTCTGGAGCTGCTGAGCTGTCGCATTTCAGAGTAGGTGCTGCGGAGCCCAGAGAGCTGGAGGGAATGCAAGCCGGAGAGAGGGAGGGCGAGTGAAGGAGTGGGTGGAAAAAACAGAGAGACAGCAAAAACGAGACAAGGGATGAGGAGGGGGAGGGGGAGGGAGAAAGGGATACAGATAGGAGGACAGCGGGAGAGGTAGAGAGAGGGAGAAATAGAAAGGCTGGCCCATCGATTGGCTGAGATAATTTCCCATTGATTGCTGGACTGTTTGGAGATTGCTGGAGAAAGGTTTATTGCCCACACGTTGCAGCTGGGGAGGAGGCCATAAAATAAGCACAGGCTGTCTGCAGAGGGCTAGCTCTCCATCACCAGGACCGTAACACACACACACACACACACACACACACACACACACACACACACACACACACACACACACACACACACACACACACACACACACACACACACACACACACACACACACACACACACACATACTCTCTTTACATAATCACAAATATGACTGCATGCATACTATTCCCATTACACTCGAGCGGAGAATACAGCTCATCGATGATGGAGAGAGAACTCGCATAATCCCTTGGAAATCCAGGGGCAGTAGTGCAAAGAGTATTTATTAGACTGAAATAGAGGTCTGCTGACATCAATAACATGCTGGTCCATCAGCTTCCTTGCAATAATAATCACAAGAATAATAAGCTGGTCGCCGCTCCTCTTGCTGTGAGAGTAACTGCCTACGCACCGAAGAATAAAAAAAAAAAAGGCAGAATTTTGTATGCCATCTTTTCATTACACACCAGTCCCAGTGCACCTGGATAATAAACCTAGAACCGCTACGTATGTACACTCTGACCACATGTTGATGCACCTTCTGATAGCGCGCCTTGACATGAGGAAATTACTTCCAGCCGTGATGACACAGAAAAGTGAAGGTAAAAGTGGAGCATCACCAGCTCTGACTGAATGTAACAGTATGTGTGACATTCATCCCCATTGGGCTCCCACAATAACCAATTCAGAGTCTATCACAATATAGCGCCCGGAGTGGAAAAGCTTTAACAATATTAAACTCAACGGTAAGATTTAATGGTGGTGACAAGAAATATGCTCTGACGTCCCAATAATGTCCATATCCATCTATCCATCTATCCATCTATCCATCCATCTTTATAGGTTACATTTTAACACGGCTAGGACAGACACGGTCATGAATAATCAATGAAATAGTTGTGGAGACAACAGGATCACTGAACAACCTAACAACATTCCCATTCATTGAGTCACACCACTAGTTTATTTGGTTTATGTGACTCATTTTGTCTTGAAAAACCTATTTCCATGTTTTTTCAGGACCTAGGATCGGTTGGCCGTAATGCACCTAAAAGCTCTAAAAGAGGAAAAGAAGAAATAGAGCGTGTTAAGCATTTCGTTATTAAACTTAAACAATCCTCGTTCAGATGAGCATTTCAACTCGGATTAAATGAATATCACGTGACAGTTCACACAATGGTCATGTGCGTGCCGGTGCCGATTGTTGACTCTGCAGTTGGTTGGTTAGTTACAGAAAATTCATTGAACGGGAAACAGGGGATTTCTTTTTCTTGGAACAATGAGGAAATGGAATCGTTGATGAAAGAAAGTGTTTGTCAGGTTTTGCCTTCGACGCTGGTAGTCGAGTTGTGACTGAACCAATTGGGGCGTGAATACGAGTGACTGCAACATCGTTTCCAAAATGTCTCCGTTTGTGCCATTCTGCCATAAAACAGAAGCAGCAGCTTTTCGTAAACATCTAAATTTTGGGCATTTGAAAATGTAGGAGAAATGTGGACGGCAGGAAAAAACAGTGATATGTTATATAAATAAAGGTTCGTAGTGTGGATGCAGCCAAAGATGACTACAGTCATAAAAAAGACTGAAAATAAAAAGAGATGCAGTGCAAACTCTGAAAGGTAAAGCTTGTGTGTCATCAGTCTATATATGGTACATTTAAGAGCTCTCTCTCTCTCTATGCATACAGGGGTTGGGAAGGGGGAGGGGGTGTAATTCCTTGGTAGCCAGGGAGAACAGCAAGAGAGGAGGGGAAATACTGCCTGGATTCCCATGTTGCCGTTAGTCACACCTAATTTACATTCCCTTCCTGTGCTGCCGAGCTGGTGAATTTACAAGTGGATAGAGAGGGTGCTGTTGGAGACTTGTGTTGGCATGCTGTTTGCAAGGGGTTAGAAGGAAGCATCATCCCTGCTCCCCACTGCAGAGAAAGCAGTCTCTCTCCATCTCTCGGTCTGTCCAAACCTTCATGCCTGAAGCTGTATTCACAGACACTGAGGGGCTGTAATGGCTAAATGATTTCTCCAACCAACAGCATGCTGCTCAGCCTGTTTAGTCACACACATGACAGTTAGTCACAACTTGCTGGAGAACCAGTGTCTGACACAGCGAAGGTGCTGGTTGGTAGACAAACAGACGTATAGCAGTAAAAACGTGGTGGTAACATTAGCAAACACTGTAATTTACCCAAATATTGTCAAACATTTGCTAATATATTTAATGGAGACAGATTATGATTCATATTCAGGTTCATCATTTTGTATTTGGGTTATTACTTAACAATGTTTACATGTTTAAAACGCATGACTTTCCTCAGACTGTCCATTGCTGCAGCTCCTCTTTTCAGCCTCTGACTAAAACACTAACCCCTAAACCTAACCCTTTTTGGCCTGTCTCTTTAAGGCCCCTTTCCTTATAAAGCCCAGTCTGCTCCAAATGGCCAGTTGACCCACACAGATTTTTGATTGGTAAACAGTTTCCAGTTTTAGCCTCCGCTCTTGCTTTACCCAGCTTTGTCAGGGGGAGTGTCAGACTAGCCAGCCTATAGGTGTGTATTTTTCAAATGTGAGGCATTGTGATCGTGAAAGTTTCGGCCAGACTTCTGACGAGGGTTAGCCCTAACCCTAACCCCATTTCAGGAGCCTCTGGACTCCATCTAAGTTTTCTATTATGAAAAATACATTTGTCGCCATTATTAAGTCTTATTTCTCGTTATAAGCCAACTGCACAGAGGCCACTGCTGCACTCCACCAATCAACAGTAACCCAAAAAAGCAATGTGAGGAATTTGGACGAAAAATAGAAACAGAGCAGCATTTGGTTCTTTGCCCATTTTCACTCCAACACACAGCCGGCTCACCGCTGTAGAAATTCAAACTGTCAGTCTCCCAAAGTTACAGACCTGAGCGATGAAGACCACCTCCAGCTGACAAACTGAAAAGTACTTTTTCCACCACTTTCAGACTGTCCGAACGGCGCTTTGTGATCGACAGCTTACATTTGAAGGGGTTAGCAATTCCAACACTCAGGCAAAGACACGAAATCTGAGTAGGTTGATCCTTAACAGCTTCAGGGTTCGAGGGGCTTCCAGGTACAAACTGCAGCTGCTCATTGGTACTTTTCATAAGAAGAATTGTATTGGTCCCCTCACAGGTGCAGGAGACGTTTTCAGACATGAGCTCTGGAAAATTGGGTTCTGGCATTTTCCGCAGTTTGCCTTTCACACATGATGAATGTGACGGGAGGTGGTTCGGGCCAGGATGATGTTCACCTGCTGATGTCCCGGAGCGTCAGATCAGACAACACTGTACCGACGCTGACTCATAATCCCTGCTTGATTCACAAACAGGGATTATCTCTAAATACACTACAGTTCTATGCTCAGCAAATTACAGCCAAAGTTAAATGCTAATTGAAACAGAGAGAAGTAGAACCTGGACAGATTGTTAAGAATGTCTCGACACCCACAGGTTTAGTTTCTACGGCGCAGAGATAAACAATACACAGATTGTGATCATTTCCAGGAGAAGTACTGCCGGCAATGTGTGTGAGCTTCAGCTGAGAGTTAGTCGACGGTGTTACACAGTATACATATTGATTTCATGCTGGAGGCAATGCCGTGTGAAAAGGCATCAGCCTACATCAAATTGTGGTTCAGTTTCAGTTCAGTGGATCAGTGTTAAAAACTTTTGAGGACCAATATATTTTCTTAGACTACACTGTTGACATTGCAATCACAGCTAAAACTTCCTGACTTAAACATTGTAAACTGTTACTTTAACACAAATTCAATACTGAGTGTAATGGACTCTAAAATACTCTCCCCTCAGACCTGATGTCAAGGCTCCCATCTGTGGCTACTTGGCTCCAGCAGATGTCTTTCCAAACCCAACTCCACATTCACATTGCGAGTACACATGATAAACAACTTCCCCAAAATCGCTTTACTGCAGAGCCGAACAACCGTGAAGGCTTAGATGACGTGCGAACAGTTTAAAGTCCGTCAGCCAAAGAATGTTGGACGTGGCAGAACCTTTTGGAGTCACTGGATGTCAACAGCCAATCAGATGTCCTGGCAGAAAGTGAAATCGCAGTCTAGTGAAATCTCTTCGGTTCAATGGAAACACATAATAAATGTTTCAAAAACCGCTTGGAGCCCAGTTTGAGTTTGAGAAATTAATATTAATTTTTGTTATAAATTCATGGTCTCTTAATAATATTTCACTGGCATCGCTGCCTTAAGCGTCTCCTGAGAGACTAAACCAAAGCAGTGAAAATACATTCTCCAAATGTTTAACGCTGCAGATAGACAAAAGGAAGCTTCTTGCTTTAGTAATAATAAAGTCGCTCACAGGCTGAATGTGGGCTGTTGGCAAGACTCGCGTACTTCTGAAAAATGAAATGGTGCATTCACACTCTTGGAAACGAGGAGCGGAACTCACAAGCAATAAAATGCAACCTGGTTCAATTCAGTTCACTGCATCCTCTCTACTACGGTGTATAACACATCACTGTTGCCGATAAATGGAGAAGGTTGTAAATGTCGCTGGGCCCGTTTTAGTGCATTTCAGTCAGAACAGAAAAAGATAGAGACGCTTGAAACGATGATGCAGCAAACCACAACTGCTTCCTGATTGGTTCTCATCAGGCACAGTCTCTTGTTTGTAGTATTTTCTGCAACTAAGCAACCAAAGGCCAAGTAGACAATCTACTTCCTGTTAAGACTTGTATGTACATGCCCAGTGTAGGTCAATGGTCACGTGATTTGCATATTCAGGTGTGTCAGTATGGACGTACATTACTTCTGATACAAAGCTAAAATGCTCGTCTGGATGGAAATCGTTTTAGTTTTAAGACACCGTGTGTATGCATGTTGCAATAACTTTACTTTGTTTGGCAGGACCAGTAGCTTTGGGCAACAAATGTTAGTAAAGTAACAATAAAATACACGTTAATGTGTCACTAAAATGTTAATGTCTACCAGTTAGCACACTTAATCAGTTCCTTTCGACTTGCTTTCAATGTGCTCTTCTTCATTTAAGGATTTACTTGTGGACACAGTGCTGTTCTTGAAAAGCTTCAGACTCAGGACTTTATATCTTAACTAATACAGAGATTCCTTTGGCGAAACAGAAACTATAAGTTGAAGTTCAGTCTGGCTTCACGTTCTGTTGAGCATTTCAGAATAACTCTGTTTGATGGTGATTACAAGGGTGTGTTGGGGAACCAAATTTTAACACTTAACACATCTTATTATTATTTGTTTTATTCATTTCAATTTCAAGCTACTTTTGGGCAATAAGTCACAGATAGACTTTTTAAGATTTGTCAATTTTGTCTTGAAATTGTCCCACATATGAGCGTTGAGTGGAACGAGCGTCTCTGCTGTTGATCCACTGATGTCTGTCTTTTCCTTTTTGAACAGTGCTGTTAGTCAAACCTCACTAGTTGAAAAGAAAACACTGGGGCTGGCTTTTCTTCCCACAGTAACTTGGAAACCTGTTATGACTGAGCCAGAGAGTTTATCAGGTACTGGGAGTTGCCTGCATGAATGTGCCGTAACAGACGGAGCAGGTTTTCCCTGAGGCCACAAAGTGATTCTTGAGAACAGGGTCACAGCAGCACAGCTTATCAGTCACTTCTCTTGTGCTGCTGTTGAACGCTGCCTTACAGTGAGGACATAACAACTGCTAAACCCACACCTTTAGATACGTTTCTTCAGTTACACCTTCATTTTCGTCAATAGATATTACGCAAACACGGCCTAGAATTGAATTAGAATTGTTTTGATCATTTTCAAAACAATATGGTTAAAATGTGTCATCGCTTCATGTTTCTTTTTCGGTGTAAATGTTATTGAAGCTGCATGTGGTGTGAAATAAAACACGTGTTTTTACTATTTGTTCCTTTTAAGTGGATGCGTTGTCGAGGCCAGGCTCTAATTTTCATTCTCAAGCCGATGGGAAACAGAGAAGTCATCTGGAGACAGATGAACATGAGCACGACAGATGAAAATAAAATGAATTCCGTGCACTCTGTCAACTCTTGTTTAAAGTATAAATATATTATGAGATCATAGGCATATGTGTATTATGGATGTACTTAGCATTCCCCCGCAGATCTGTGTCTAAGCATTAATGTTTTCCTTTGTCCTGACTAAGATCATTGAGAACAGAAAGACACTGTGATGTTGCTTAGACAAATGTAATTTCTAATTCACTTTCCAGATCTGACTATTTTCACAATCCACTGTTGTGGTTTTATGTTTTAATAGACAAAGACACACTTAAGATTTTATCTAAACCAGCCCAGATGTTATCTAAACTCCTCCTTGTCAATCAGTGTGAATAAAAACAGCAAACAGCTTTTCAGATTTGAAAGCCTTCTGAAACACATTAAACATTATAATAGTTACAGTATATTCTGTGTGGAAAAGTGCATTTCTTCAGAAGTCTGTTGTTGCAAATACTAGACTGTAAGTATAGTTACAGTTTGAATGGTTAAACTGAAAGAGTAGAGTTTATAATAATACAGCATTGGTTATGAGAGGTTATCTTTGTACAAGATCATGTGTAATAATTAACTTAGGTCTAAAAAAATAAATAATCGAGTCAATGAAGATAACGATGCTGTTAAACTCCATCATGCTTTCGCCACTAAGCGTCAGAGTTCATTAGCGGACACAGAATGATTCAGAAGTCATAAAGGGACAGATTTTATTTACTTGAACATAATAGGAAATGTGAGGATTTATGTTTATAAAGGTGATTTTCCTTTTTCAGTTGAGTTCAGGTAAAGGTACAGGGTCAAGTGTTTGTGTTTGTGTTTATATTTTTGATTTGAGTGTCTTTAGACGTTTTCAGACATGAACTCTGGAAAAATATGAAGAATATGAAGAACGTAGCAGAAGATTGTCCGGGTCAGACAGATTCAGGAAAATGTCTGGAACATTGAGGCGAGAGCTGAAGCCCGAGTAGAGTATCTAGGAGTATCTGCTGCTGAAATGTACATGTTGTTGTTTCCAGCACATCGACACTGGCGTCACTTCTTGTTGCCAAAACACTTTGAATCTCATCGTCTGTCCAAGTTGACATCTTTGTATCTTCTACATGTTTGGCTCCTCTTTCTCCTCCTGAGATATTTGTATAATTCTTTTCAGTTTTGCATCTGTCAGGTGTTAGAAATGTCATCAACACGCCAACTGGCTCGCAGTGAATTTTCCGGACATTTTCCTGTTCACATGAGCTCACTCTGACATGTTTCAGACATTTTACTGGTGGGCGGTGTGATGAAAGCTGCTGAAAGGAGAACTGAGGCAGCAGCTGATGTCATATACAGCTGAGTTTAATGTAGACTTGATGCATCAAGGAGACCAGAAGCTGGAACAACATACAAACGCTAAGAGTAACATGAGCAATTGTCACCCCCAAGTCTAAAGATGTCTCCCACAGCATCCCAGTATATCTCCCTCTACTTGCGTCACCCATTCCAACAGCACATCATCCATGAATGGCTATAATTGCTGTCACTCTCTATGTTACATGTAGCTGTTCGCACCCTATTGCATAGTTAAGCCTAAAGTTTGCATTCCTAAATCACATTGTGAACTTACGTCTTGCCACTTGTGAAATATGCAAAAGAGTTGGAGCTGGCGCCTCTCTGTCTGGGGCATCTGAGTTAGATATGAAAGTCCATGAGCGTAGACACTACAATGCACTGCTAGTTGGCTCTTTATCTATAACCTGGCCTTGGGTACTGCTTGGAGAGAGAAGGGAGTATGTGTGGAATGAGACTGGCTCTATTCTCATAATAGTATTGTGCAGATGTGATGGGTGAGGATGGTCAAAAATTCCTCAACAGGCGGCAGGAAAAGTTCCGGAAAATGTCAACGGCAAACGACTCGGACCTTTGAATTGTAACATACAGCCGCTCCGGGAAAATTAGTTTGTAGCTACATACTTTGTGAAAAAAGCTGCCAATCTTCGTCTTTCAGCTCCTGAAATCAACCAATTGACAGTTTCAAATGAAACCAGACTCCTCACCAGCCTCGAGGGATCAGTCACAAGAGTGAAAATGAGGGCAGTGATCCAGAAGATGTTTTATTCTCTTCACATTAGCTTCTGTCACATTTTCTTTTTTTTTTTAAACAACGTGATATCACCAAAACCCTCAAACAGGTGCAGTTGCTACTGTTAAAGCTAAAAGAACTGGAAGTGAATGTTGTTTAAACAGCTGTCGAATCTCAGCAGATCAGAAAATGAGTTTTCATATTTTAGATTCATAAAAAGAATATAGATAACAATGTTTGTTTAATAACATAGAAAACTTGGGCTCTAGAATATTGTGATATAAATGTATTTATTCTTTTTTAATTGTATGGACCAAAAGATTAATTATTGAAGTTAGAAAACAACCAGCAGATTGTTAAATAATCTTAAATATGTATGAGATGAAGCTCTACTTAGAGTTAAAACATGTTATTTTTTATATTATTACTCCTAAAACCAGAGTTCTAACAAATAACATACTAAATACTACAAATATTAGTACAAATATCATAAATTAAGTCTTCATTCAAAAAGATGTTAAACATAATCCTACAGAGACGACAATTAAACGTCCTTGATGCCTGACTGTGGATGAATTGGGTGTGATGTGTATAGAGTTAGCGTTTCATTCCTGCTTTGACGCCACATCTCATTTCTTGCAATTCCATTTATAATTCATCCTCTAGAGACAAGAAAACCTCTTGTCAGGCTACACACACTCGGGTGCTGAGGGCTTTAAAAGCTACTTAAATCCTCAGTAGCCACAATGTCAAAGGGACAAAATATAAAGTGTAGCCTACTTCTTCCTTTCTTTTTATTTTTTTTTTTAACAGCCGCGATGGGACTGTGAGAAGGTGAATGCAGCCATGTTATTAAAAAGGGTCCTTATAAAGCGGCCTTGGCCACATCTAATTAGAATGTAAATGTAGTGTGGGCTGGGGATGGATCACAGAGGATAGACATTGGCATTTAGATTATGCTGAGACTAGATTACTGATGACACTGTGTGTTGGCGAGATAGCCTTTTTGAGAGCGGCTTGGCAACTGACTAATTGTGTTTCACCAATAGCAATGTGGGCCGCTGCGGTTCTATTGCTGGTAATTAACAAGAGTGAGGGGACAGGTACATTGTTGCATGTGCACAATACAAACAAGTCCTCCCCCCACACACACACACACACACACAGGACTATATGTGCTCAAATGTTCTCACTCAGGCAATCCTTCACCTCCTCTACCTTGCACCAGATTCAAAGAATGAAGCGTCTTCTCTCCACTAAGACTTGAAGCCGCTCGGTAAAAATCCTCTCACCTCCCTGCAATTCCTCATTGGGGGCATATGCCATGAACAGAGCAGCTCAGACCAAACACAAAACCAAAGACAGAATGGAGACAGTGGAGAGAGCAGGAGAGGTGGGGGAGAACAGAGAGAGGGGGATGGAGGGAGGGAGGTAGCAGAGAGAGAGAGAGCAGAATGGAATAAATTGAAGCTGATCTGGTGCTCTGCATTCTGAGGAGGCTGGATTTCCATATCTGTGCAGCGGTGCAGAGGGAGAAATGTGTTGGTGCTGACAGCAAGCTGAATATCTTAAACCTCCGCTGACACCCCTGCAGGCACTCTCTCCTCACACACACACACACTGATACAAGGTGGAGGGAACACACTCGCAAAGTCACACACGGGTCACACACACACACACACACATGCACACACACTAAACTTAAGGTCAGGAGATGGGAAGCTTTGTGTATTGCTTTGTTCGTGCACAGTGATGTACAGTAGTGCTTGTTTAACAGTCAGCTCAAGTGCACGGCTCATCTCTGGGGGAAGGAACCAGTGAGGCAGTCCGTTCTCTGCTGCCAGTCATAACTATTCATATTATATATATATATGGATTATATGGATGGACTAGATATATATACAAATTTGCACACTTTGACCACATTTGTATCTGCATGAAGCAGCTTGATTCATAAATACTGTATAACACAACAGCCACATGCACATTTGGACCACAAATAAAATAGAATAGAACCAATAATCTATTGTAACTTCAACGTTGGACCTGAAATCTAATCTGAAAATCTGAGAAAACAAATAAACCAAAAACATGATGTAATGCAAATGTTAAATCAAGCTCCACTTTCTGGGCTCAGCAAAGACATTTTCTGCTAAATGACTGTTCAAAATAAAAACAATGCAGATTTATTGGCTCGTTGAGAGCAAAACTAGAACAATGATTCACTCTCATGTCCACGCCGTATAAATATATTGTTAAAGCCAGGTTAGCTTAGTTTATTAAACGCTGGAACTGGAGGGAAAGCGCTATCCTGGCTCTTTCCATTTCTAAAGCTCACCTATTAACAAGTTCCTATTATTTTATTCTGAACATAAAATGAAATAGACATAGAAAAGTTTATACGGGCAGTTACTTGGTATTTTGTGATTTTCTGGCCATTTCTTGACATGAGAGAGGTACTGATCTCTCGAGTGCATTTCCAAAAATGTCAAAATATTCCCTTAAAACAGCCGGAATTTGGGCTCTGCACTCTGTGGAAACAATATTTTATAATCAAGTCATCAGTGGAAACCTGGCAGCGAGAGTACAATAACAGTGGAGCTCTGTGAATCCATCAAAGTATGGCTTCATTTATGGAGCTATATGATTTCCTCTATGACTGATTATGATTTATCTGACCGACTGCCGAAAAAGCCAAAAGGCAACAAACCATAAAGAACAAAACAAAGGAGCAGAGTCTGACTGACACTGGATTATTTGGGCAATTTTAGGGATTACAAAAATAAGATATTGAAATATATGCTGATATATTTTTAGATAGGTAGGCTGATTAACTCATTTATGTATTCTCACCATTATTACTATGTTTTTTAGGGATAAAAATGGAAACTAAGAAATCTGAACATTAACAACTTGGGATCTAAAAAAAATTGAGACTGTGATACATATATTTAAACAGTTTTAATTTTATGAACCAAAATATTGCCAAAACAACCAGTAGACTAGTAACTAATGATGAAGGTGTATTAGTTGAACCTCTACCTACAGTTCAAACACGTTACTATGAGCATTTTTACTATACTCATGTGTTTATGGCTTCTCTTCTGAAAATGACAATTAGCTAGTAGCTTATTAACTAATTCATGTATTTTCACCATCTATAAAATATGTATTTTTACAAAATTATGTATATTCAGCATTTTTAAATCAGCCCAGTATCTTTTTCGGCATTGTGTTTCTGCAAAAAAGTTTTTATATCTGCAAATATCAGACATCATGTTCGTCTAATGTTATAGCTGTGATAGGCCACATAAGCCGAGTTGGCTCAATTGATATATCGGCGTTAATAAGATTCTCATTATCGATTGTGCAGCACTGAGAGAGAAACAGCACATATGCGAAATACAGATATGTTAATGCCCTTAGCAAACTGTTATACAGTAATAAGAGTTTCTTTCTGCAGGCTGCTTTATTATATTTCATCTTCACTGAGCTACCATGAGGTTCTTTGCTTCCCATCGTTCAAATATTTAAGATACTCGGTGGGTGAGCAGATCAAAACCTCTCCCTTGCAAGTCTGAGATGAGACACGATGGGATGAATTCTCAGTTTTGATAGTCAAATCCCAGACTGTTATACTTTGCCAGCCTATGTTCATGCTCTTTATCATAAAAGCCCATAGGGGGATTTAATTTGGCAAGATGTGTTCATGTGCTGCCATCAACAAGAATCGGGGGAACACATTTTATTTGCCTGACATTGTCTAACAGCCACCATCATTCCTGATTAATCTGACGCTGCTCGAGGATTTATCTATCTGTGTGCTCCGTGTGGTGCAGCTCAATAGGGAGAGAAGAGCACTGCCAGGGCTTCTGCTTTCACTCCCACTGCATATAATTCTTACTACTTTGGATAAATGCCGACGTCAAATGGTGTGTGTGTGTTTTTGTGTGGATGAGTAGCAGTTCTGACAAAAAATAATAACAGCTGGGGTTTTTAAAAGAAACCTTTTTCTGTCATGTCTCCTTTTTCTTATTCTCAGGTTATTGCTAAGAGGCTTGAGCACCCATGGTTAACATTATGACCAGCAAATATCAGAGGAGTCCCGTGGGTCTGGTTAAGTAGCTCATTTAGCTCAAGGTTAAGTTAGCTCAAGGTTATGTTTGGGTCTCCACAGGCTGGCTGTCTGCAGAGTGCGAGGAGGAAAACTGCTGATGGGCCTGTCAAATGTCAGAACGTATGCTGTCTACTGACGGGTGAGAGACGTGAGGGATGAATGTGAATTGGTGGGAAATAGTGTACGTTTGACAAAGTGTAAGTGTATGTAGTTCGTTCCTGTGCATGCATGTGTGTGAGTATGTCGGCGAGGGGCTGAGCTGCAGCAAAGGAAGCAGTAACACGGTGCACAAGCTCCTTGGCACGCCAGAGGCACGGTGACATTGATCCAGCAGACCTCTCTCCATCAGTCTCCCTGACACAGGTAACTGGATTGTTCATAAAAATGGAAATTGAGCCATGTTATTCTCATGCACACAGGCAGACACTCGGCACACAGATGAATTCATCCAAAAATAAATGGACCTGCACATGGGTGTTCACAAATACTATGTGCAGCTTGACAAAAGGAGCACATGCATATATACAATCCATTAATATTAAGCCCGCAATATCTCCCAACAATGCAGGGAAATCTATAGTGTTATAGGAACATAGATGTACACATACAAACATTTCCTCCACCAGTGGGTTCCTCTGTTATCCCGGCGAAGGAACACATCAAACAGACGCAGAGCAAATAAACAGAGGCAGCTGGGGGAAGGGGACGCAGGGTGAAGGAAGTAAAGCCCTTTCCTGATTAACAGTTTGCCGTCACGTGCGTTGTGATAATACTTGAAGAGGGGAACATTTCAACAGAGCGTGGCTGTGAAGGTGGGTGGGGTTGATAATTATGGCAAATATGCCACAAAATGTAATTAGTTCTCCTATACGCATCCTTTGTTAGCTTAGCAACGTTCTGTGTCACAAGGCTAATTACCCACAACCACTGTGGTCATGTGACGAGCGCTCACGCCGCACAGACACCGAGTGCGCTGGAGTCCATTCATCATTATTTTAAAAGCTGTGGGAGGCATGGGTTACACATTCATGTTTATTTAATCGGAGAGTTATTGCACACGATGAGTTTCTTTGTAGGAATCATCACAACTTAGTTTGTGCATTTAGAGCTTTGCTTTTGTTTTTACTGCTTCATCAATGTGGACAAAGTTGGAAATCATCATCTCTAAAAATAGCTTGATACTTAATCAATTTAGCTCACCCACTGTTTGTCTCCTTCAGCACTGAAGCAGGCTGAGCTGAAAGGCAGCAGATGCTATTGATTTTTTTTTTTTTTTTTTTAAAGAGAGGGGGTAGGGAGGCACCGAGAAGGCACGTCGGCTAATGATGGAAATTTTCAGAATGGCTCCATGCTTTTAAAAGGGAGCCGTGTTAATGATGACTTCAGTCTGATGAGTTACAGTATGTAGTTATGCTGGACATGGTGTAACCTTCAGAACGGAGGAGGCCCAGACACCGGGGGCTTCAGGCAGCGTCAGCGGCGACGAGTCGGATACACAAGCTGGTTTTATAATTGGTACCGGATATTCCCATCTTGTCTGTGTCTAAGCCGAGCGTGACACGGGCACTGATATTTACTTCGCAGCACTAATAAGATGCACTGTTGCCTCTGTTTGCTTTAATGTGTAAATATTGATGTAGTTTGTGAAAAGAGGAGGGAATACAAGGCCAAATTCAGAAAGGGCTGTGTGGTATTTACAAAAAGCGCTTTTGTTTTTTCTACATTTTTAAATCCAACAGCAATTTTCCATTCAGGTGAATAATACATTTAAGACACGTGGAATGACAGGAAACTGACGCATTGGGCATATTTTCTTTAGACAGATGTATATAGATATGTACTGTATGTTTATTTATACATACATAGGTGGGGCTTACTGAAAAGAGACAAAGGGGCCATAAGTGGGGTTTTAGCCTACAGGTCTGCATGTAAAGTGGGTCAACTGTGCTCCTGCTGAGCCTGACTAGCTGTGAGAGGAATAAGGCAGAGCACTCGATAATTAGCAAGAAGAGGAAGGCCTGTTTGAGGGAGCGGGGGTGCAGGAAGAGGTGGAGTACAGATGAGAGAATGTGTGAGAGTTTAGCAGGACCAGCAGGTTTCAACCGGAGGTATTTTAAATGAGGCAGTTTCCAGTTTGGTTCTTGTGTTTCCCTCTATGCTAACATGCATTATGCATTCCCCTGTACTGTTTTACTTCTATGTTTGTACTTGTGTGTTAGTATTTTATTTTACAGATGTACTACACTGTAGCTCAGTACTTTAAAACTAACATTTTCAAAATTTGTTGTGCATGGTGTTGTTCTACATTTTGTTCTTACGTTTTGAAATAGTCTATCAAATGAGGGTGCAACATTTCACAAAAGCAAAGTGTTTCTCGCTGATTTTGACCTTTTGAGCAGCAGCAGGGCTGTTTGATGTGAGTGCAGTCAGGGTACAAGAGAGGGAAATGGCTCGAGAGGCAATCTTTTTCATGTTTGCTGAGGCAATTCTTTTATTCTCTAAACCGAGGTCTGCGCCTTCATCTCGATTGGCTGGCTTTCAAAACTCAGTTTTGGCTGCAAGTCAAAAGAAATACTGATGGCAGATGACTTACTTTTGGTTTAAAAACATAAATCCAAGACTTAAATTAAGATGAATGATTATAATTGGAGTTTTTAAACAGGTTTTAGGCTCCATCCACAGTTTTCAAACGCATCACTGTTGCTACCTTTACACCTGCTGTTCACTTTTCGAGCGCCTAAAAATACTGCCGGTCCTGTTTTACTTGTGAAACTCATGAAAACCCATGATGTTTAGAACCCATGACAAAGTCGCCTGTATTCACTTCCTGACTGGTTCTTATCAGTAACGACTTGACATGTGGTGAAGCCAAATGCGGTTAACACTCACATTGTCTTTTACTTTGTTGTCAGTCTAAAAAAAGAAATCCCCTGTTACTTATCACCATTGTCATGTCTTGTTCGTACTATTTTCTGTAACTACAAGCCACAAATACAGAGCAGATCATTTGCTTCCTGTTAACACCAGCACACGCATGACCAGTGTGCATGAATTGTCATGTAAAATGTGTGTGTGGACAGAGATCATTTTAGAAAGTCTAGTAGTATGGATGTTGGCCACAAATACAATCTGTTCTGTTAATTATTTGTAGTCAGTGGCAGAAAGTAAAGATGGAACACAAAGGTCTAGTTTACACATTTACGTGAGCTGATGTTTTTTTTCTGTTGGAGAACTCATAGTGTGGGGCAATATCCGTTCCCAGCCATCAGTAATCAGGCTATTTCCACAGCAGAGGGAGAAAGATGCAGTCCTAATACCGCTGTAAGCAGGGGGCTCAGCTGGAGTTGATGTGTGTGCCTTTTGTGTGGGTGTGTGGGTGTGTGCGTGTGTTTGTGTGTGTGTGTGTGTGTCCTTTCCTGAAAGCTCAGGTGCTCTCATGCGAAGTGTGAAGAGGGTTATGTGAGGCAGAGAGAGAGAAAGAGTGAGATAAAGACTTAAGAGCTCACCCGGTGAAAACTGTAGCTGCAGAGCGAGCTGAGGCACAAGGAAGAAGTCACTGATGCTTCAATCCAGACAATATACATGAGCTTATAAGAGACCACACTGCCTCGGCTCCTTCGGAGAGTCAATTCAAATGTCACCTACTTCATCTTCTCCGTCCTGACAGGCTTATTTTCCTCCACTAAGGCCATACAGAGTTTATTGGTTTGCTACTTTTACTGCATCACAGATTCCAAGCCACCATCCACCCATTTTAGATTGTAAGTGTGTCACAAAAGAGCTGCAGCAAACGACTGATTCATTGATTAGTTAACCAAAAGAAAATTAATCAGCAGTTATTTTTGTGGGTTGATTTTAGGCTGTTGGAAAAAAACAAGACATTTGACTATTACATATTTGGCTCTTAGATATAGTGAATGGGCATTTCCACTGTTTTCTAATGTTTTTAATCAACATTAATTGTTTCCCAATTAAATTGTGGGAGCAACGTTGATTTGTTTGAATTTGTAACTATATTGTATGTAAAGCACTTTGAGCTGCATTTCTTGTATGAAAGGTGCTATACAAATAGTTTATTGTTATTATAATCATAATCTCTTGTTGGATTACATTGTTTATTATGGCAGCTGTACAGGACTGTACTGTTGTGGAAGATTGTGGTTTTTGTTAAATGTAATCAAACACATGGTGTCTGAAGTCAATGTGAACTGTTACCGTTTTACACCAAACCAATAATCATGTGCTGAGTGTCTATAAACCTTTGAGTGGCTGTTACACTGCAGAAAGTAAACATGTTGTCTGTGGACGTATTAGTGCTAATTATTTGTATATAAACATAATTTCGAAGAGACATGGTCGTTTCGATAACTGGCAGATTTATTAATAAAGAAAAATACTTAGTTGCTACTCTGGTAAAGATTATTCAGTGAATAAACGTTAATACAATGTCAAGTACATACTGTGTAGTAAAACTGCATTAGTTGTATCTCTACTTTTGATTAAACCAGTGCACGTGCAAAGTCTTTCATCTTTTTTCGCACAAGTCGTTCTAAAGCCTGGAAAAGACTATCTGTTCATTTTCTCATTTCACTCTCAGCCTGCGGAGGCTCCAGTACCAACCCCATGGGGAGCAAGCAATCTCATGTGAAAAGCCTTTTCAAGTGGCGCACTACCCAAACACACCAATTTCACAATGAAATCTGTGCTGGAAAACGAAGGCTAATATTAAGCTGCCAGTGACTAAGAGCTCGATGAATGCAGTAAAAATGACGGACCTTATTACCCTTATCACTTCTGGGCTTGTGTTTTTCTCTGTAGTTGCTCTGTGTTTTGTAATAATGAAAAGGAGAGAATGTGTTTGACAGCTGGTTAACTCAGTAAGCCTGCTCAATGAACCTGACCAGAGGGTCGGACAGATTCTCGGAGTCTGATCAGCTGTTTCAGACTGGTTATGGTTCGAATCATGCTGAGCCAAAATGCTTTTGACCTTTACACCAACTGTCTAATGTGTTTTTGGCAGCGTTTTGGAAATAACTGAGTTGTCAGTCTACTGGAGAACACAACAGGCTGAGCCAACACACAACAACAACAACAACAACAACAAACCGGCTCTAAATAAAATGTTGAATGCAAAATAATTTAGACAACTACACATTTTGAACCAGCCTTGAAAAGTATAGAATTATATCTGACAACCACAATAAAATATAATAAATATGAAGATTTTACTTTTTTCCATTATTAAACTTTCCAGATGTGTTTAAGGAGTTGGAAGAGACAGATCTAAAAGAGCTTGCACATGGGACCATGGTCTGTAGAAACAGCTGTACAACAGCTGGATGTGTAAATAAGCAACTGTTTGCTCGACAAGTTTGACTTGTCGAGCAAACAGGTTCCGCTTATCAGCTGAAAAGGTGAAAATATCGTCAGCCTTTACAGTTGATAAGGACCCTGTATCACTTCATGGAAAAGAAATTAAGGTTTCTCTATAAACCACAGGAGATGAAAACATCCTGGAGTTTCCACAGAGCACAATGGAGGAAAAGTGATGGAGATCAAGCTGAGCAAGCCCAAAAAAGGCTTAAAGGAGAGTAGTGTAATCACATGCCAGTTAAACACACACAGTCCTCACACAACACAACGACTGCTGCTAAAATAAACATAGACTTGTATCCTCTCCCCCCGTCTTCCCCTTACTACTCCACATCTTCTAGTTCTCCCAACTCAAACAACGTATTGGATGTGGATTATACAAACAAAGAAAAAATAAACTAGGAGACAATAAAGGAAATGTGAGACGAGCTGGTCAGGTCAGCTTGGAGACTATTGGAGACTTTGCTGCCTGACAAAAGGGAGCCACAACAGAGGGAAGGAATGTTTCTCAACTAACTCATCAAATTAGACATTTCACTAAATATTCAAATGATGATAATATACATTAATTATATAAACACCACAAGAGGGTTCGCCCACAGTGGTTTAACTGTAACAGCCATTTGTGACACGATAGAGGCGACAATACAAGAGGGATTGAAAACGTCTACTTATTCTGCAACATGTTATTGGAAAATCACGATTCAAGGTAAAAGCAATGATTCTCACTGTATAGTTAAGCCCACATGAATGCAAGGCTGGCATAAAAACCTACTGTAAACAGAGTGGTTTGATGTGCTGCCCACTGAAAAAAAATCAATAACATAAATACCCCTTGTACACATCTGAGAGCTGAAACATTCAGTATATTGCTATTGTTAGATTTTCTGCCGAGCCAGAGAGCACACACAGCCAGCACTGCAGAGTGAGCCACTCACAATCGCTCAATAATCCATTTACTTGCCTTGACTGTAATTTCAATCACATGGGCAGTAGGGAGATAAGTGGGAATCTGCCTGCTGAAAGCTGCCCGATGATTACACCAGTTGAAATTGAGGAATGGCTCTTTGGTCGTTGTCTAAGAAACATCTGGTCCACTTCAGCGATAGGGAAAGAATAGGTGATGGCCAGGTAACGGATTGAAATACAAAGCTCCTGCAATACTCCTGAAATACTGAATCAAACCTCACACTACATCACTGGCACCTTTCTACCAAACAGATTTTGACAACAGAAGACGGTTTAGGTTTTTTCATATTTGAAATTAACAGGATTCTGTTTTCTTGAGTAAATTGTCATCCAATTCTGATTTGAATTAACAAGTCATCACCAATATTTATGATTTCAAATTAACGATGAAAGGTGCATTTTTAAGTAAAATGTGCATTCTTTGTTAATTCACTTTGTAAATGTTCTGTTGCATTTCAAGCAGAAAAAGACATATTGCCAGAAACAGTGATTTCACACTTCATTTTAAAATTGCCACAACTTTAAACACATTCCACGAGGCTCTGATGATCTGTTTTGCTTATTTGACGGCGCTCGTGAGATTCTACACAAGACACCATGTGTGCAGTCACTCTGCATGAGAATTGTCTATGTGCCACAGTGAGCTATATTACCATATCACCATCTTTGCAGGCAGCCTCTTTTCCCTACAAACCATTACTTGCTGCCTCGCCTCATTAGCATTGCAAATAACACCTAGAGCAAGAGCAGCGATGGCAGCAGCGGCAGAGGAAATAGGACAGAATTAACAAATAATGTAAGAAGCGTGGAACGAACGGAAAGAACAGAGTGTAGCAGTAAGTAGGTGGGTGACGAGGAGGAGGTGGCAACAGCAATATTACAAATCTGATTATACCTTAAACTCCACATTCTTAGATGACACCTATTTCTACCCCACTCCTCGTATTAATCCTAATTTGTGCACAGTTCCCTCCGTCTGACAGGGAAAGCTCTAGTGTTTAGTTAGAGTGCAGAAGCCCCCGACTGAGACACAGTTTCACATTAATGTTTTAAAAACATGTTTGAGGTAAAACACATTTTCTTGTCAAACCATTGTCCTTGTTTCGTCACTGCTACAGTAACGACTGCTACATTTCATCAAAGTTTACATCTCAGCTTTCTTGTGACAGAAGACTTAAATTAAATCACATTTAATTTTGGTCTCCACATCATATGTAAAAGGATTGTTGTTAGTTTTAACCACCTACATGCAATAATGTCATAATTAATCATTTGGGTTAAATCGTTATTGTGGATCTAGTTTAATAAAACATGTATATTTTCCAGAAACTTTCCTGCAGTATGTGATGCATCATTCAGGAAGTAAAAACCATTAGATTTAGTATCATAACCAGTACTCATACCAACCTTATCAACCTTTTAAACCAATAATACGGTGTTTTAAGTTGTAGCAATGCTGCCTCATTTAATGGTCCTCATCTAATTTCGCCGGTGCAGTCATGTTATTCCTTTGCTTCAGTCAATCTTAATGCTGTACACAGACTTGTTCAGCTTCATTGCTTAAAGCAGAACTTTGTTTAACAGCTAAGGACATTTAACTCCTGAATACTGCTCTCCACAGACTCGCCTCCAGCTTCTTTTAAGACTTCTGTATTTAAACACCGTGGCATTATCAACTTTAAAACGTCTTCGGAGAGGCGGCAGGAATGGGTTTATGTCAAAGACACGGCAGTCTGCAATAAAATCTCCACCAGGGTCAATCTCTGTAAACCTGGTTACACAGACGACTGTATGCGGTGAGTCGGGCACAGATGAGCCGTAAGACGACCTTTATTTCAAAGTGAAAATAAACCAACCCTGTGACACTGCAGCAGCTGTGTGCACACAGTGTTACGGTGACACAAACAAACACTAAAGGAAATCCAGACTGTGTTCACTTTCAGGCTTACTTCTGAGACGTTGTTAAAAGAGTAGTTCCGTATTTTGGTGAATAGGCTTCATCTTTTTTGAGGGGGGGGGGAGGAGGGGGACCTCATGTTTGTACTATATCAACTATAGCGCTTCAGTTAATTATCTTAGCTTAGCATGACGACTGGATGGAGCTAGCCTAGCTTACAATTCCAGACTCAATAAATGAGACAATATCTTCATTATTTAGCGTTAAAGTCAAATTTAACTCCTATTTGTAATGCTTCCTTTTAATGTTATTAATTTTTAAATGATTTTGCCTTTTCTATTTGCCATAATTTTATGTATTTTAGTAATCTTTTGAATTAGGTAAAGCACTTTGAAATTCTTTGTGTGCAAAATGTGCAATTAAAATAAACTTGACTTAATTTAAAGACATTCATTTCTTTGTAACAAAGCTAATGTTGAAAACTGCTAATTCACATCCTGAGAGAGAAAAAGACAAGAAACATATTTCCTATGTTATTTCATTTCAGAATAGGCAGCCATTCCAAACAATACACTTTTACCTTCACTCCTGAATGAGCTGTACTATAGGGTAATAATGTGGAACGGAAATATGTGCACAAATCAGTGGTTAATGGTCTCTGCGTTTAGAAATGAAACGCTATAGAGAATGAGGCCAGGAGGAAGAAAAGGGCAGACCGTGTTCTAAGTGCCACTACTCATCATCTGGTAGAGTCAAGGTCAAGACCCTGTGTGTTTCCATGGTATTTCTGTTTAGCTTTTAAAAGAAATGGCCAGAGAGCCAGCACGATGCACTGAGTTGGTTTGGCAAGCACTTTAGTTAACAGAAAGTTAAAGTGTATTATAATACACTATGTATTACTCATCACTATCCATATCCCTTTTTGCTCAATGAATGTAAAGAGTTTCCTCTGAGCGTCCTCTCTGAATGAGTCTGGCGATCATGAGGTCTGCCTCGATGTGGACGCCCCTCTCCCCAGTGGGGGCAGCCTTAACTTGCATGCTTTGGCAGTGTGGCTGCAGCTCTGCTCGACACACAGTGGGGGGAAACACAAGGAGCCCTATAGTGCGGTAATACAATATTCATGGTGGGGTGTGAGCAGAGCAGTTAAACACAGCAGAGTTGTGAGAAGACCTTCCAACCCTCTATCGGGGAGCAGCTGCTGCCTGGGCTCGCTCCTCTCTCCAAAGCCCATCCTCTTGCTCGGGCATTGTCTCCGTCTCTCTCTGCCCTCCCCTGGTCCCTCTCTGCTGCCTCTCACTCAACCATTAATTTTTAATCACAACTTAAATGGCTGCCTTGGCTGCGGCTGTGGGGGCAGCAAGTCAAGGGCTCTTGCCTCTGGTTACAAAGTAGGAAATAAATTTGAAGAGATCAAGCTAAACATACGGGGAGCGAGAGGGCTGACGAGGTAGAAATGTGCAGGGAGGAAGAAATATCAGCTTGCTGCTGCCATTACAGCTTAATTAGAATTTCTACTCTTTCATCTGGCAAATGCTACAGCAAATTGAGATCAAATTAAGATTAAGAATTGAAATTTTTGAGGGTTTTTTTTGGAGGTCATGAGAAAGTAAGGAAGGCAGAAATAAGTGGGTGTAGATAATGAGACAGTTGCTGAGGCTGGTCAAATATCAGCTATAGACCAACACAGAGCTTAAACAAGTAATTGACAAAGAAAATCTAACTATTGTGATCATCGATTAAAACTTTTCTAGCACCAAAGCAGAAAATGTAAATTCTGCATCTATATGCTTGGACAGAAAAAACAAGCTCTCTGAGATCTTATACTGAGCTTTAGGAAATTAGGAGTAATGTTATTTCTTTTGTGGAACTATATGTACAAAAGGATTAATCTGTTAATTAGGAAAATAGCTGGAAGATTTGTCAATGATTAGTCAATAAGTTGCAGCCTTAGCAAAACCACAAAAATAGTAAGAGCATTTGTAAAAACAGTACAGTAAGAGTGTATTTAAGGTTGCATTACATATTTATGAAGGACAAGGTTGCAGGGCTGTTGTCAGAGAGGTGACAGCACTCAGGTTGTCCCCTGCATTTTTTATTTTCCGTATTGGGGTGGTCTGACCCACTCTTGTAATGAGAACTAGAGTCACGGTCTGTTTGGAGTCCCGGGGCAACGCCGCGCAGCCGTGCCCCTGGATCACTGCTCAAGCACACAGGCCTCTACAGAGCCACTGTTTGCTCTGACTTCACTTGGACTGTAAAAGTCAAGCCTTGTTGACACATCTGCGCTGTCTCTCCCCGAGGCTAATGGCTATTACATCTGTCTGCTGCTTTTCAGAGGAAGAGGAAAACTACCAGAATCAAATGCTCCTTTGAAAAACAGACAGAGTGAAAACGCTGACAGCTGACGGAGAGCTGACAGCCTCCTCTGAGGGGAATAACTACTGTTGATCTTTCTCACAAGTGCAGCAAGGTGATTACATTGGTGTAGATGTGTTTTGAAATAAATGTTAATGGCCATATGAGTGGCAGTGTGTCAATGTTTACACTAATATAACAGTGTTCACAGGTCAGAGCGGCTGACTCAACTGTACAGAATGTAGTTCATGGTGCTGTGGTATTAGATTCAATTTATATAAATGAGTCCAAATAACAGAAACACCTCAAACACAACATTATAACGTTCAAGTTAGGATTTATTGCAGGACTGTTGTTTTAGGCTGCCTTACTCTTAGGGTATTTTGTATTACAGCTGCAACTGATATAATATAATATAATATTTGCAATTGACTTTTAAATTGTATATTTTGTACAATGTTATAAAACAGTGGAAAATACTGTCAGGGTGATATAAATGACCTGTTTTGACTGTCCAACCCAAAGATATTAAAATTGATCACATTAGCAAAAGAAAAGCAGCAAATATTTCAATTAATATACTTTAGATTGATTAATTAATTAATCGACACTGGTTCAGCTGAAACAGGAATCTGTGTAAACTGAGTGAGTTTGTCAGCCAATAAATAACTATCTGTATATACAATTGTTTTTTAAAGTACATAAATAAATAAAATATAAGTTAAGTCTCGTCACCTCTGGTATTTTATTATTCATATTGTGCAAAAGGATCCACTATCAAACATGGTTGTGAATATCAGTCAATTTCTTTCAGACTTTTTAACCCCTTTAAATGACTCATTGACCGCGTTGTGCAGTTTAACCTGTCTGCACCCCCCCGCTCAGTGCTGACCCAGATTGATGACTGTGACAGGCTTCGTTTAGAGACAAAGACAGAGGGAAAGAAAACTGACGGTCTCCATTAACATACACAGACCCTCACCAGTATAAATGAAGAATGTAAGATTATAGCAGAAGCTGTGATGTGTTGGCTGCTTTAGGGAGAAGAGCGGTTGAACACTGATGAGCTATTAGCAGCTGCTTTTAAAGATCACTTTTAAAGTGGAAATGATTGTGTTACAAAACCTATGTTGTGAAATCCACTGATCTGAGCGCCTGGAACAGGAATCCCTCGGCTTGATACAACTTTCATCCATGGTACATTCCCCAAGATGAAATCAATTTTAGTCTCAGGAGTGTAAGCCCCTCAGGCCTCATCAGAAAAACTAGGTTGTGCAACAATACATTACAGGACACAGTAAGCTTCCTACACGGCTATATTTAATGCCTTCACCACACAGACAGATACAAGCTATTTAAACCAGGGCCACATGGAGTGTACGGATGTAAAATATACATTCCACATGTAAATGTTCCTAATTAATTCTTCACTTATTTAAATAGTAATTATAGCCGCGAGCAGCAAGCGTGGGTTCAAGCCCTTTTTCGCTCGACAGAAGGAAGCAGCTCAACTGGCCAACATTAAAGCTATGAGCAGGTGGCAGGATTCACCAAACCCAGCACAGTCACTTCAGTTAGTTTCATTCTGTTTAAAGGAGTGAGAGCGATCACACACTTTGTTTCATCATTACGGAGCCTGCAGCATTTCAATAATTGTGTCATTTGTCCCCTTTTCGTTGGATTTGAACAAAACTGTGTGTATGTTCAGAAGATAGTTTTGCATTTCTACAATGAGTTTATCGAGGATTGCTCACCTAGCACCTAGGAGTTAACAATTAATCTGACAATTCAGATTTTAGTTTAATCTGAATTCTTAGACCCAAACATGACGTGAAGATATCCAACAAAACTTTAGCAATTTGTTAATGAATTATGGCCAATTCCCCGCTAAGCCTCACCCATTGTGAAGTCCATTCATCAAAAAACTCAGTCAATAAGCTTCAAGTGAATTTTGATAAGATCGGTCCAGTGATTATCTTCACACAATTGGGGAGAAATCAAACCTGTGGTTTAGGAGATGTCAAAAATGTTTTTCTTTAAAAATTAAAGAGAGGAAAGAAGGTGGTGTCAGTTTTCAAGTCAATGCAACTTACAGTAAAAATGTTGGCCCATGATACCAGCCCCACAATCACATGGGCCAAGAGTCATCGGGCCAACTTTCATGTTTGTAGCTCATTTCAGACAGTTTGGCAGAAATATTTTTATAAAAAGGGTATTAATAATAATAGAAAAGCAACATGGTTCTGCCACTTCGGGGCTTGAATCCTAATTAGATTACATGAAATAACGACTGCATAAAATATTCATGATTAATGCAGAAAGCATGCCAGTTGTATAGTAAACGTGAGACCCAAGAAAGCAGTGGTATGTCAAACGCTGATTGATTTGGGTTTTGTTATGTTGACTGATAAAGGCACCAATGCTTGGTTAAGATAAGGGAAGACAAATCTATTGTGACAACAAAGTGCATTTTCTTTGCACAGCAATATTTAGTCTATATAGCGAGACAGAAAGCCAAGAGCTTTCATTACCAAAGGCAGCTGATAAAACCTCTGAGCTCAAGTGCAGTGAACTACTACAAAGCTCTCAGGTGAAGCGTGTCTTTGTCAAGGTTACACGGTTCTAAAAAGGTTACTTCATGTTATTTTCCACATCAAAATACAAAATAATAACCCTGGGACATACAGTAGAGTACATACTGCCAGAATGTTCTTATTGAATTAAGTGCAGTAAGAAAACATGAGAATGGAGCAAAAGAATATATTGAGCCTGGCTTGAAATGTTATAAAGCCAAGATACACACCGGGAACTTTGTCTGCGCTGACAAAAACACTACACATAAAAGTGTGAAACTCCATGCAGAAGTGTGTTATGGGTAATTTCAGGTGGGAAAAAGGCTTGCAGAGAACGTGCACACATCCTAAATCTCAACGAGGCATCGTGCAGACCTTTCAACAAGCTGATTGGTTGACTCATCTCTTGTAAGGAGGCACGTTGAAAGTAGGAAAGATGAACAATGGGTGAACATTGACTGGTACCAACAGTGTAGTTGTGGTTTGAGGATCTGTCTGTAGAGTGAGCACATAAATCCATTTCCATTTATTCATAGTTGGAAACATTTCTAAAATCGCACAGTCGTCTTTAAGCCTACAGTATTTTATAATTTTTAAATTCATCCATACTCTTTACTCATAATCTCTTTTGTTATTATTTATTGTTGGCTCTTAACATGTTACTCTGGCTCATTTCTCTTTAGGTTAAGTTATTTTATTGTACGGCACTTTGGTAAACCCTGGTTGTTTTTAATGTGCTTTACACAAACTTGACTCACGTACAAAAGAGACTGCCAAGAAAAAGACTCAGTGTCCCCTGTGCACGTTCTCTGACACGCAGCCCAGAGAAGGATGTCTAAGCCTTGATATACTTAGGTCTCATGCAGTCTTAATGTTTGTTTACTGAAAAATAATAATTTCATGATAATAAAGCCAAATACGCTTCTTCTTTTTTTTTTAAGTGAGCTTAATTTAGCAGCTCAGCAGGAGTGTTGTCACTGTATCTGTGAAGACATGCACATCGAGTAGAGTGAAGTTTATTGCTCGGGGCTCTCTCTTGCCTCCATGGCTGTGTACTCTGGTCTCTGCTCAACAGCTCAGCTCTCTCTCCGCTCTTCTCCTCTCCCCATTAACCGGCTGACAGATCAGTAATAAACACAGCCTGTCACCTTCAAGGCCTGCCTCTCATTTACTAGAGAACACATGAAACCCTGCTCCCTCGCTCTCTCGTTCCCCTCGCTCTCTCCCTCGCCTTCATCCACTGGGCTCATTGGAGCTGAAACCTGATTTTTGGCCCCGGCTGCCTCCGAGGCAGCAAATTCTCCTCTGCAGCCAGATAGTCCTGAAAAAGGCATGAATATTAAATGGAAAATCCATGAATAAATAACCAAAACAGGACTTCCGCCACTCTGACCTCTTTCTGTCTCCCAGTAGTAGATGACAGAGGAAGGGGGAAACAAAGGAGAGGGGAAAAAAATCATGGCCACCTCAGGAGAGAAGGTGGACATTTGTTAGGTAATTGGCTGTCTCTATACTTGCAGTCCCATGGTGCTGTGATTTCACACATAAAACAAAGTGGTAATAACAAGGTAACAATGTGGCTGATGGTAAGTACAGCAAAATTCAACTCCAATATTTTCAGTGGGAATATATTGTGTTATTTCCATATGTGCAGCAACCTGAGGGATAAAAGGCCTACGTATGGCAGCAGCACTATAATATATGCGTGGGGATGCAAATTAAATTGAAAGGAGAGCTGGAAGTGAAATGTGTACGAGGGATATGATGTTGAATGCATAACAACCAAATAAATAGAATCATTTATTTGCGATGTATACTCACTAGCCCCTTGGCACGTGGCTGTTACACAGGAACAAGTAAATATAGATTTCTTTGCCTCATGCAATTCCCAAAAGTGTGCTTAATATGTATTGTACTGGATTTCAGTGGTCTGTATTTTTTTTTTTTAATCGAAGCACATGGAGACAAATGATAAGCTGAGCATTCAGTGGCTACTAGTGAATTACGTTACTGTTTATGTTGCTTCAGGGCGAAAGTGATGAGTGGTAAGATTGTTAAGAGTCACTCAGTGTGTTCTTCTGTAGCTTCCACTTTATATTGCATTTGCCATTTGAGGCTAATTTCTTGGAAACCTTCCTCATAATTGCCTAAAGATTATCTGGTATTTAGCTTTACATCACTTGGCTGTTTCCAAGAAAGCACTTTGCTGTTTTGTATTTATTATAAAAGAAATTGAGAGACTGTTATGTTAAGTATGTGTGAGTTTTTAAGACAAAATAGACCGGAAACTAGATTGGCACTCAGTAGAGCGCATACCATCGCCAAGGCCCAACAGTCCCCCCTTGAATTTAATTATTTTTTGAGAAATTCACAAAAATTTCAAGGAACACTATATCTTGCAGTGCTAAAGAAAGTGAAAAAGAAATGACTCTATCCGCCCTCTTAATCGCAACTGCTCCTCAAGTTAATGGGTTCTTCCTTGACCCACACCCCCACCTTCCACAGCAATGAAAACATAACGTCCTTGGCAGAGGTAATTAGTCAGTGAAAAACAGACGTCTACATCCAGTGGTGATTCCTCGAAAAAGAACTATTTATTCTAAAATCCTAATGTCTTTGAAATACAATCAATTACACATCTGTTCTGTTAATCAGAAAATATTAAACTGAAGTCCAAAGCTTAATAAATTGTTCAGCGTAGTAAAAATCTGAAACCAAAACATGGTTGTTTCTGGCATGGTGGGAAAAAAATGACCAATTATTGTCTGACCTCTTTATTGAAACAACATGAGTTTTCTTGGCTGCACCGCAAACAAACCCACCGGCGGCTCCTCTGTTGTGTTTCTAGCAAAGTAAAGGACTGTTTGCTGTTGTATTGAAACAACAATGTCCTCTAGTTTGACTGTGGTAAAAAACGGTGCGACAGGTCATTTATTACCCAGCCTGCTGTTTCTTTGAGCTTTACAGTATAGTACTGAAAGCATGACTGCAATTCCTTTGTAACCTCTAAACCCTTTATCAAACACAGCCTCTTTCTTTTTGTTTGATGATACAACACAAACCAAACAGAATTGGCTAACCCTATGCTCCACAGTTTCCAAAATATGGATAATAAATCATCATCATCATAGAAATTGTAAAGCAAACAGCTATGTATGGAGATACATACATGAAGAGTTCACGATAGGTAACTTGAAATGGCTCATAAAGAAGTAGATTAATTTTGCGCCTCAGGACAGAACTATTTTGTCGACCTTGAAGTCCTTTGAAATGCAGAGTATCCAGTGATATTTATATATATCTATATGTCAATGTCTTACACGGCAAGATATAAAAAAGATCTCATCCAGACCTGCTGCTGTAGCTGAGTTTTTCATCTTGGCAATTATACCCATGACTTCCTTCACTGCATGCAGTTGGATCAAACCTCAGCAACAGAGAGCTCCTTTGTATCTGCTCGAGAGCCATTAGTGTGACTAATCTTTATAGAGAAAGATGAGCCAGTATTCATAAACTCACTCACTCAGTGAATTCATATGTATTATCACAAGAGTTAGATTTTCAGCACCGAACTGAGTGAGGAGCTCAAAATGGCCGCTTATTCTTTAAAAAGACTTTTGTTCTAATAATGGGTAACAACCTTCTTGCAGAGATTGATTGATAAGCTTAACTCATGTGTGAATGTACTGCTTGTCTTTATCTCGGATAAAATACTCATTATGAATTTTTTAGCACTCCAAGTTTGAACCATAGACTTTATACAAAGATAGATAATATGACAGCTCCAAAAAGTGAAGCCAAGTCATCTTGATCGCCCCCTGTTGGCTGGCTGCAATAAAGGTCATTAACCCTGCCTCCTCCATGTTAGCAGATGGGACCAAATTAAAAAGTCAACGTACGTGTCAGATACGTTTTACTCAAGGATGGTTTGTGTCATTTTAGGTAGTTTTTAATGAAACTGACACATGTTCAAGTGTTAATTTTTCCAGTTTGTTTGGTTTTTTGATGTTATAAAAATGGGGTGAAACATCAGGATTGACAACAGAAACTGATTCGCAATTGATTGAGCACATGTGGAACCTTAATATCACAGCAGACACCCAAACGTCATTAAAAGTGCAAAATGGCAGCACCTAGATCCAGGTTAATTTGAGCGGAAGTGGAGACGCATCGTCCATCTTTATATAAAGTCCATGGTTCGATCCTTTTTAATCTTCTCCCTGTGCCTGTGTGGGTTTAATCCAGGTACTTCAGTGTCTTCCCACAGTTCAAAGACATGCAGGTTATTAAGGACTTTAAGTTACCTGCAGGTTTAAGTGTGAGTCTGAATCATTGTTTGCTTTATATGTTGACCCTACAAGGTGCTGTTGACGTGTCCAGTAGGTACCTTGCATCTCACCCAGTGTCACCACAACGCGTTACTTTGACGGCTGGAAAATTATCCTAAAATGGAACAAAAGACATCAGGTGTCTTGAGAAGACCAACTACCAGGCTTTGAACACCGTTCAGACTGATCCTGAACGGTTGGCCATCATTGACTAATTCTGTGCTTTTGTCAGTTTAATATGGGACAAGAGATTTGTGTGTTTATTCTTGCTTGTCAAGTACTTTTTAAACGAGGTCTTGAAGATATTTGATTGATTCGTAGAACATTAATCGAGGTGTGTACTCTTCCTGCTTTGAAGCAATAAGATTTTAATACTTCAGAGGATTCATAATAGGAAGATTAAAAATAGCTCAACAGCAAGGCTCATTTAGCAAAAACAGGCCCAGTAAAAGAGAACGCGTGTAACTCGAGCTCTAGCTACAAAGGCGAAAGACCTACCTCACAGTGAAGTCACCATTACACTTTCAACTCATAACTGATTACAGCAGTCTGAGCTCAAATTACAGGCTCTTGTTCAGATTAAGTCAGTTCTTAGTCACACAATTATATATTGTGTGATGCCTCCAACTGTCAAATACAGACATTGATCCCTGCATGTTACCAGATAATGATACTCCCCACTGTGGTCAATTTTCTCCCCGACCACGGAAGAGTAAACTCTGCACGATGTTGAGAACAAGTTGTTAAGGCCTGACAAGAGTTACATTTTATTTGATTATTTAATTTTTAACATGTTTTGAAAAGGCCCAGTTATTTTGACACTATGGAAACAAAGCTGAGAAGGTAAAACTATTCACTAAAAATAAAAGAAATGTTATTATAGGGTGAAAACAGGTGTGATTTGACATTTTGTTTTAAGAGATAATATACACTTCATGAAGAGAATGTCTTAGTGGTTTTATGGTTTGTGTTTCATACTTCTAGCCGTCTGTGCACAGACACATCATATAGAGAATGTCAAGCTATTATAAACACGGGGGGGGGAGAGGGATTGCTGTAAGGAAGTGAAAAAGGAAATTCGGGGTTATGTCAAAGAGCCAAATAGCTTTCAACACCCAGACTGACCTTCAGCACGCACACGCACATGCACACACATATAGACACACACACACGGACAAAAATGTTCACAGGATGTGGCCATAAACCATAATGCACATCCCTTATTACAGGGAGTGAGCCTTGGCTGTGTGCCATTTTAAATGCCACAGACTCTCCCACAGGGTAATGACTGATCAACCTGAATTTGTATGTAGCAGTCCTGAACACATTATCTACAAAGCTGATTGTAAAACTGGCTGCAGAGAAAGGCAGCATCAGATTATTTGGTAATTGCCAAATGCATCCGAGAACGTCCATCAGTGTTTGGACGTTTCTCTCCTTTCAAGCTTCCAGCTGCAATAAACAAAATGACTACACTCCCGCTAAAGCAGAACGTTTGCTAATACTGATGATCCCACAAGAAAAGTCTGCAGCATCGTGCAGCTTTCAGCTCATTTGTCCGGCTCGTCAGTCAAGACAAATCTAAATTTACATTCATTAAGGAAAATTAAGAAAAACAGCTGCACATTTACAACCCCAAAATGTAATGAGTAAAAAAGTGGCAGGAGAAGAAAAACACAGCTTGACTAAAGCAATAAGAAGACGATATATTTAATTAAGTAAGACATTCACATATATGTTAGTTGTTTGTTATTTTACTGTGTTTTTAAAGCTAATACTATAAAGTAATATTGTCTTAATGGTTGGGGATTGTAGCAGTTATGTAGCATTTTAATTGTATGCAATGGAGCTCAGGAAAAGTAGTTGTTGCTAAGGTAACAGCTAATGGGGAAGTACATAAACAATAAAGCCAAAGTAAAATTCTGGCTAAAATATTACTATTACAATATCTACACCCAAGTATTAATATTAATATATTGATGTTTACCACTAACCAACGAAAAACAGGACAAATACCTGCATTATGAAATAAATCCCTGAGTCCGCTGAAAGCAATGGAAAAGCAGGGAACTGGACTGTTTACTTGCTCATTCTGATGAGGCATGAGATGGCCGGCCATGCCAGTGACAAGCAGATCTTGTCAATGTAAGCTGCTGTGGGAGCAAAAAAAAATACTTGTGCTTGGCCCTCCCTGAGCAGGATGAGCGGCAATGCCTTGACCCGTGAGATGCAGAGGGAATTGAGGTGGAAGAGGGGGGTCGAGAGCGAGTGACACAGTGAAAGGCTGCCTGGTGAATAAGACAGGCTGGACTGGGCCGGTCAAATGGATCAGGATAACCGATCTAAACACTGCACTGATATGTGGCGCTGGCAGCATATTGTGATCAATGTACACGGCATGAGAAGAGCATGCAACAACTCTACACGTGCACATAATGATGACGTTAAAGACGGGATATGTAATTACTCAACATATTGTAGATATGATGGATCATAAAAAGCCTGTTTAAGGGGAAAGGTTAATAAATTCCATGCATATAGTAACTAATCTGTATATTTGTGATATTCTGAAATATATTTAAGTTATTATGATTTATGTGATTGGACACCAATATCCCAAATACAGTACTAAACACAGTACAGTGCTTTTGCAGGTTAAGATGTGAAATGTCACGGATTCAGAATAAAAGGAAACCAGGGTTTATTTGTGGATTGTAAAAATGCTGTGTTGTCGAAATAAAAACACAGGGAGCGTTTATCTGAGATGGCATTTTGCTACTTGATCGTTTTTCAGAAAACAAATCTGCAAAATTCAGATTTTCTATTAAGAAAACTGTAACGGAAAAAGAATGAAGCTGCAGCTGCCGGTATATTAATGGTTAACCATTTTCTACAGGCAGGTTCATCAAATCTAAAATCAAAAGCTGCTGATTCATAAAACCACAAGCTACTCTCGGTTTTAATAATGTAGGTGTAGTTTTCCCTACAGCATTCTGTGCTTACGACAGCACACCTATAAAACTGTGTCAGCATATCAAGTTCAGCCTTTTATTCAAGACTGTGCTTTTGACGGAAGGAAATGTATAAACAATTTAAGACGACTTAAAACATCAAATCAAACAATAGAACATCAGTAGTCTGATTGTACACTTTAGGTGTAGTGTAGCAGGAAAGTGCAAGAGCATGAAAACCTCTAGAAGAAAGACTTAAACAGTATTTGATAACCGATATAGACTGAAACTATTAGTAATCGAACTTGCCACATTAAGACCTGCTGACATCCCTAAAAACATGCACTGAATTAAATTTTCTGTCTTTTCTGAACCTCTTAAAACCTTCTTAACTGTGCCTCATTTTGACAAAGATGGAGACAGGGCCATCAGATTCATTTTGGTGGAATAAAAAAGGGCACACATCCTGCTACATTTTACTTTCAGCCCTTCCTTCTCCATCTCCATCGATCTGGAAAGATCTGTGAGAGGCACAGCTGCATAAACAATCCTCTCAAGTCTTTAGAGGGTTTTGAAATATTAACAAAAGAGCTTGCAGGTACATCATTTTGCAGCAGCAGCAGCTATGGCAGCAGAGGGAAAACGTGTTTGAGACCTATTATAAATCACACAATACAGCAACAACATAGCACATCCAGGCTTGGCTTGTCCCCCAGGCAACCTGACAGCAAAATCCCGTCTTTACAGATGGCTCACAGAGTGGATCTGTACATGTGAACTGTATGTGGGAGGGTGCTTTGTGTGCAATTTGGTAGTTTCATTAATGAAAATGTAGTAATCAGGATCGGTGCCTGGCATTATAATTTCTTTTACATGTCTACACAAATGCAGAGGAGAAGGCTGATGGAAAATAAATAAATAATAAAAATCCTTGGTCGGCTCGGGCTAATTTCATACACTTCACTTCCCCTGACATGAAAGAAGTAGGACTTACAGATCTTGTGCCTCCCTTTCATGGAGAATTTCACCAGCAGCTCCTGAGGGTTGGTGCAGATGAAGACGAATGGGGAGGCGGACTCCTCACAGGTAGCAGGGAACTTCAGGAGTGAGGGAAGAGAAAATCGCAGTTTAGAGGTGGCCATATTGTGCACAGAAAATGTGAAATATAAAAAATAAAAAACACACATAATGCCCTGCATCCCAGTTATGAATCATTCAGTGAGTGTCTCTATTTATACGCCTAAATCATGCTAGATGTCCTCCTTGCCTGATGTAATACTACATGCCTGACAGCAACTGATAGTTATGAGTCTCGCTGGGTCTTATGTGCTATAATTACACGACTAATGATGCAGTTGCTAATGAGAGCAGTTGCACCACTTGCGAGCAGTAAGGATGAGACTGAATTTATTACAACCAGCACCAAAAAATCCAAGACATACAATTACTATTTGTGTGTATAGACACTGTGAAAGACACAACTGCATCACAAAATTGAACTTATTTAAACCACTTATTAAACTACACTGAATTTTACCTTCTAACATATCATAATTTACTAAAAGCTTCCTGCGAAATCTGCAGAAATGCTTCACATTTAACTACGTCTCGGACATATTTATGCACACCATAAAAGCTGCCATACCACATTCCGATGAAGGAGAAGGTGTTTTACAGCAGATAATTGACAGCAGCCTACAGCATACCGAGGCCCAGAGACAAGAGAAAGCCTCTCTCTCGCTGTGTTATTGATTGATCTCTCAGGTGAGAGTAGGGAATTGACTGACACAGTGACAAAGGAGTCATCTTTCCCATCACTGGCAGCCAACGGCTCTCAGCTCATCCAATTTCCTCCGGCGCTATCAGATAGTGCCCATGATTGCATCTAGCCAGCCAGGAAGCGGCTCTTTTCATGACAGCATGCTTTTTCCTCTGTCTCCCACTTCTCTTATTCACAGCCTCCCTATCTCCCTCAAAGGAGCACTGAAGGTTGTGACAAATTTGGGGCTTTTAAGGGAAATCAACAGAGTGGACTACCCATCTGTATGAACCCTGACAAACTGGGCAAAGATGATAGAGACGCTTATTTCTGATTACAGTCTGTGTCAACTTCATCGTAATACACTGGCGAATGGTAAAATAAGTAAACACCCCGAGTCATTAGACATCAGTGGCAGCCCTGAAAGAGCCCCTTGATCCCATTTTGGCAAATGACAGTAATTCCAATTAAATTAGATCTCCCCGTCAAGTATATCCGCTCCTAGATTTCCCAGAGCAGCTCTTCAACAAAACTACCCAACCCATGATTTCTGTCGGGTTAAACAAGGTAAAGATTCTTATCGTCAACAAATCCTATTTAAAAAAAATCAACACTAAATTCATCCTTGCTTTCCATCTATACTGTTCCCTGTGTGGCTAAAGTCTGATCTAGATTAATCCTCTGTACTACACAGCTCCAAACATGATCAATTACACTTCAGTGAGTCATTAAACTGTGCAACATGTTCCTCCATTGCCTTGAACACAGGCACTTACCACCACCAAGGAGATAAGATTCAACTCCTGTCTGTTTGTTGTCATCAGGATTACACAAAAATTACTCAACACATTTCCAAGAAATATGGTGGAAGGATGGGGCAAGGGCCAAAAAATATAAAAAAAATTTAGGGGGCTTATCCAGACAAAGGATAAGCCCCCTTATTCCGACTTTTGACATTTTCTCCAATTTCCAAGGGAATAATTCATAGATCTTGGCATATTTAGGGGAATGATATCTATGAGTGTGTGCAAATTTTACGTAATTGATTGAATTGGCTGTTGGCCCTTGGCGGGGAGTTCCCTTTATTGAGTGCCATTCTAGTTTATTTTGGGTCAATCCCAAACACACCAACTCTACTGCCATTAATACTCTTAAGGACCAAAAATATGCCAGAGGGTCAGTTCTTACAATGTGTTGTCGAACAACATCAAAGATCCAAAGTGTTTACTGCTCTGAATGGCCACACTTGATGCAGAGTTAAACGTTGTCTGGCACACAGAAGGGAGAGACTGTGGATAATGGCGCAGTTTTTCCGACAGTCTCTTAAGAAGACATTACAATAGTTGGGCTAGGTTGTTCTGTGAAAAGTACCGCAAATAGTTTTGTACAAACACAAAAGAGAGAAGCTAGAGAGACGTTCAAACTATGTATATTTTCTCAAGAACAGTCCAACAAGCGTTGCTGATGAAGTATACTGGCCCAAGTTGTCCCCAACAATTGAGCTATCAATGCCTCTTTCAGTAACATTTGGTGAAAACTACAAAGGCAAACAATTTATGTAAATTACTTTGCCTTTTGTGAAAATAGAAATACATTTGTTACCTATTTACAAAAGTGCTTAGTGCAACAGATAAAGCAAGGAAGTGGATATGATGCATTCAGTTTGATGACAGCCCTGCATGAAAAAACAGACACCTCATTTATTTCAGTGCCTCCACACTGTGCAGTCGTAGCAAAAAAGACTGAAGGCTTGTCAAGAAAATGAGATGAACCAGGTTCAAATCGATCAAATCCATGCCAACGCACACATTCCTGGTATATTGACTGTTTGCGTTGCGATTGTTGTAACAAAAGATACAATAATTTCTGAAAAGAAAACACTGTGATAGCTGTAGCCTTCAAAATCTGTCTCTATTACTCAAACTGCATTTCCTGGATGGCATCTTCTCACAGGACCTGAAAAAACCTGCCCACATTCACATAGACCATAACATTTCTCTTAAACAGAGCTTATTGTTGGCTTTTATTTCAATTGGGATAAAGTTAACACTAGTTTTATCTTCTAAAGACAGATAAAATGGTTAGCAATCACATTTACATGTCTTTCGGGGGGGGGGGATTAATTTGTTATCACTGTGTGACTACTAGAGGTAAGCATCTTCCCTGTATTAAAAGTGTGCTGTAACTTATAAAATAAGGTTTTCAATTCAAAAATCAGACTACAACAGTCTATAACAGTGGTCAGTGTTCTCCACATTGATTTGACATTCATTCAGTTTAGACTGGTGTGCTGCATCTTCAGCCTTCACTGCATTAGGATGCCTGGCAGCATCGAGGCTCATTACTCATTACTCCGCTGGTCAACAAGTGACTCTGCTCCTCGCCTCTTTTTCTAATCACTCACACTCCAAGCCAATCTTCATAAAACCTGCTGAATTCATATTTATGTTCCTGGATTAACGGGGCATCGCTTCTTCTGCAACAATGAAGTTAAAAAAATTGCGTTGTGTGATAATCTGCGGGAAGAACTTCTCTCCTGTCTGCAGCCTGTGTGTATGTGTGTGTGTGCGTGTCTGCCCGTGAGTGCAGGTCAGCAGGAGAGTGGAGGGAGGACACTCAAGACAGACGAGACTCTGACATGGAAAAAGACGACTGGACCTTTAAATTGCACCCTGACCTGATCCTGAAGCAGCGGTGGTTATAATTATACAGCAGCGGGGCATTGCAAAATAAAAGAACGTAGAGGAAAACATTAATCTACTAAATTCTGTCTCTGCATCGAAGCAAAGTTGTCCACGTCTGCATCAGGATGCATCTAAGAAACAAGACATTTCCCCACCTATAGTTTCCACCCTTTCTATCTTACTGTATATTCACATAGAGCCTCTGTGTCCCCATGTAGCAATTAACACCCATCGGATTGGGAAGAGGGAATACTGTTTTTAAAGTAGCCAGAGGGGACATGGAATTACACCGACAATGTAAAGATCGATCCTGTGAACTGCTAAGACCAAGCAGTCCTTCTCAAATAGCTTACTTAGGTGAGCAGCCTAATCGAGTCTTCTTTTAAATGTACATGCTCAGCACTTGAGACGACACTTTAATCCAGAGTGATTTAACCCTGTGCACAGTGATTATTTTTTAAAGAACCATGAGTCATTGTCATTCATTGTTGGGTTTCCACAAAATCTGATGTAATGCTATGGTTCAGCAGTGATTTGATTGGAACAGCTCTTATAGACCTGGGTCTTGTGTTAACAGCAATGACCAAGAATACATTTGCGAAATCAGTCAGCTGAAATTGGGTCAAATGTATGTTAAACACATATACATCATCCTGAGGTTGTGGGTATGTCTGCTGCCCCGGAAAAAAACACTACAAGAAAATACATTATTTAAAAGAATTTCAAATACCAAGAGTATGGGTCTGAGAATAATCTGAAAGGGAAATAATGGAAGTGTAATAGTTAAAGGACACTTATTGAAAAGATGAGTTCAGCCTCATTTGAGATCACAAGATGGCTGTGTTGTAGGGGGGTATTCAAGGAAACAAAATGGTGGTGGCGTTGCTAAAATCAGATGAAATAAGCGTAGCTGCAGCCAGAGCCTGAGTGTGCTCATGTGAGACCAGGCCAGTTGCCTGCTCTTTCATCCTCCATTAGCTAATTAGCATTTAAAGCTGTTGAATGTGCTGCTCTGCCTCGCTACCTCCCCCCCACCTAATTGTTTCCATTCCATGTTAATCAAAAGGGCACGAAACATTGTGGCTGTGTGACACGGTGGTTTGCCGAAGCCCTCCATATTCATCAGGAAGGATTTAATGTCGTCGGATTGGACCCCCGAACAAATGCAATTAAATCCGAGCTTGTTGAGAAACACAGGTATTGAATTAAGAAATTGTTAGATGGATTTATGTGGAAACACAGTTGGGTGACAATGACTGTCACTCTGAATTGAGTAAAGAGTGATCCAAAGTCATTAGTGTGACGGTTTCTTGGCATGGTAGGTCAGGGTTACAGCCCTGGGGCATTCTGGGTAGAGAGACCCAAGTGTTTAACATGGGAGAGATCTGAGGGTATATGTATAGTGACTGTGACAGGTGCATTAAAATGCCCCAGCGTGAGTCGAGTATCACTAGTTGGTTGCTCCGGGCAAATTTGGTTTGCCGTTAGAAGTCAGACTATAGTGCGACATGGACGCTGCAGCCTCGATGTGTTCATAGACTATTCACAACAGAGCGTGTTTACTGGGGTACCAGGCTCCCAAACGGTTTTCATAACATAGACATCTATTTTCCCAGTCTGCCCATACAGGATAAATCATCAGTTATGTATTTTAAAGGTTTTTTTCCATTTAAATATTTGACTATTGATCAAGTTGTGCGTGTATAATTCAGTCACCTGGTAACTTAATGGATAAAGTTCGCCATTTTCGCAAATGCACGTTCCTCTATGACCCACATTTGCTTACCGTTTGTTTTTTTACCAGTCACAACTTGACTACTAGCAGTGAATACAAAGTGTAGTTAACACTTACAGTTCCACCTTATTCCAAGAAAAGAAATCCCTTGACTTACTTTTCACCATTGCTGTTTCTCTTTCGTAGTATTTTCTGTAACCAGCTAGCTAAGCTCATTATCCCTAGCACCTTTAATGTAATGTTAGAAAACTGAAGTGTAATAAAACAACATGTTTAATGGAAAGTTATGTGGTGGACTATTATCTTCGCCAATAGCACGTCACTTCCTTGAGTCGAATCATCTTTAACTTTATACAGAACCAGGGTAACCAGCTACTCGTGTTAGCTTCATATTTTATACTTTAACCAATCAGTCATCTCATTTATCAGAAAGAAAATGAATGATCATATTTCCCACAATGTGGAAGCATTTCTAAAAACATAATTCAGGAGTTGATGATTTGTGTTAATCAGTTTGTATGGACAGAGAATGAAAAACCAGCATGAGCCCAAACTATTTAAAAGTGAAGGCTCTATTTATTTGCAGCCTAAACACACAAGGCTTTGATAATATGTGCTGAAGCTGAGTGAGTAGGAGTAGAGCAGACAACAATTGGCTGTAAATATGGATTCAGAACATTTTCACAAGTAGCTGCAAGATGAATGTAGACATAAATACAAAATGCTAAACAAAAAAGAAGAGGTGAAAAATTCACGGAGCTTCACAGCTTCTTCAGAGACTGCCAGTTCAATACACTGCCCACTATTTAATTTGCTGGGATCGAGCCAGGAGGGATTCAACAATAACCAACTGTAATAATATGAAATTCATTGGAAAAAGGGAAAAGGGACGGCAGGGAAGAAGCTGCTGGAAGGAAGCTATTGGCTATGAAAATAGTGGTTTAGAAGGAAGGGAGAGGGCACAGGGGTCCTACTGCTCATTCCACACATCCTTATAATAAAGTATCATGTACTGAGGTTTATTCTTCATGCGAGTCTTTCATCACCTTTCCTTCCTCTGCACACTTTCTAGTGCAGCGTTCATACTTAGTACAGTCCAAAATACCGTGAGCTGCAAGCAGCGTTTGATGAAAACAACATCCATCTTAATAAAACCAGCTAAATACAGAGCCAGGATTTGACAGAAGGAACACAAACCTTTGAATCCAAGCTTGTCAAGTGACAGCTCAACAAGCCAACACTGTTCCCTCTCCTCTCTCTACAATGTCTCTCTCTGTGGCTCTTTTCAGCTGCTGTCGGCAATTAAGGGCAGCAGAGACAAGTAATCTCCTTCTGGGCAACAGGGCCAGACCAGAACAGGCATGTGGAGTGGGCTGTGCAGTTTGGGAGGGTGGGGGGTTGGGGGACTGCGAGCCTGGCCCCAGCCTCAGCCCTAGCCAGGCCCTGCTTGGCTGCACTCAATCTCAGCCCAATAAAAAGCCCTTCATTGGCAGGGTGCAACTGAGCCAGACGGGCTGGGAGCATGTGGCTTTTAAAAATGAGGAGGGTGGAATAAGGAGGAGGGAGGCACAGCATGAAGGGAGAATGAGAGGGGGGGAGAACTAGAGAGGGAAAATAAGGAATACCATTTCAGTAAGAAAGACGGATAATAAGAGTATGAGGTGAGGGGAAGAACACAGAGGCAGAGATTTTGATAGATAGGGAACTACACACAGCCAACTGTGTCTTCCCAGAAAGGACACTTTTGAAATACTGCTTGGCCGGTTCTGTCAAGGCTGGTTTCACTCTGGGAATGGAGAAACAGATGGGTTGTCTCTGAGCTATAGGGGCTACATGTGGGAGGTGAAAGGGTGTTGTTGGGGACTGTATGCAACAGCAATCGTTCGCCAATCGTTCTTTAATCTATCATGTTCCCCACACAACACAAGCCTGATTCTGATCACTAACCCTCCAACAAATGCATGTGCCCTCAGGACAATGGTGCTGTATTTGCCTCTCAACCTTTGGATGCACTAATAGTATTGTTTTTCTATCGCTGAATGAAACAGGAACAGAGCACAAACACACTCTGTATGAATTTGACTGTACGTACATGTATAATTTAATTGTAATTAAAAAACACTGCTCCCAAAATTAGCTGTAGGACATGTTTTTAAAATCTACCACAACAATTTTGTCTAAATTTGAGACTAAACCAACTGTATTCATAATACAGAGTAACGGATTAATTAGTTCTTCAAGTAATATATAGATAATATTTATTACTGTACAGTGTTTATGCAACTTTCTTACAGGGCTCTGATAAAATAATGCATCCAAACTAGTGTTGTCACTTATTCAAGAAATCAAGCTTGAATGAATTCCAACTAACACGTAACACAATTCGTAATTTGCCTGATTTTTGCCAAAATTGCAAATTTTTTATTAAATAAACATGTCATTACAGTTGAAATATTTAACTCTCACATGCTTTAAAATTTGGAATAATAACTGACAGTTCTGGTTGAAATCAATACATAATGTGGTCAGGTTGTAGCTTTTGGGAAAGTCATAACTTTAGATGGCTAATGTACGCAGCTATCATCTCTGCCATGTTTTTCTTTGGTCAATAACTTCATAGTGTGTTTCAAATGCATCCCCTCTTTATTTCTAAATATTCTCATATCTTAATAAAAATCCTCCTTGTTTTCTGATTTACTTCCATCTGCTGTTTGCTGCTAATTCAAACTTCCATCTGTTTCACATTAAAAGTCTTCTGGCGGTCGAGAAGAAATAATCTTTTCTCGTCACATTTACTGTGAAACATGTGCAGGAAGTGTTGAGTTTCATTAAGAGCAGTTTGACTTTGTGAAAGAGCGGCAAAGTAGAGCTGATCATAATGAACTGAGCAGTGAGTGAAAACAGCATTTCTGTTAAAAACAACAGGTACAGTTAAAAACAGATGGATCGACTATGTTGTTCTGACCGACTTAAAAATGTAAATTGGGCAGAACTTACCTTTACAAGCATTGCAGTAATTGTACCAGTTACTTAGATGAAACAACACATCTTACAAGGTCTAAGCCACCTTTAGATAATTCCAACATCAGCCTTCCATAGGTTTACTGGTACAAAATTTGGTAATACCATTTGGCTCATTATTGGTTTACCCTATCTCAAACTTGACCAGCTATTGCCAAATCAAAACTGGACAAGATAACTGCATTAAAAGGTATTTAAATCAATGTGGGCCAGCAGAGCAGCTCAGTTAAATAAGAATATTTTGGTTTAACGTGGTAACAAAGATACTCAATTGCGAGGTATCAACAATTCATGTAAAGCTCAACACAAACAGCGTCTCTATTGGAGTACGGCAAACTGCCAAACTACGCTATTCATGTGACTGTAGCCAGTGGCCTCGTAGGAAGCATCATTGATTTTAGATGCCTTTTAGACTTCAGTTGAACGTTGCATCTTGTTGCTCAGAAACACGGCCAAAAAAAGACATGGCCAAAAAAAAAAACATGGCCAAATCTTCATGTATGCATTTGTCTTTGTTTTGATCACTTTGTATCAACTGGCATGTATTTTGCATTTATAGAATTTATATAATCTTTGCATAATGGGCAACAGAAAGCGAAGTCCTTTTAAGTAAAGACCAAGTGATTTGTATTACAAATGAACAAAAGGTGATTGTTGCTTTAGCTACAGGGAAAATCATATGTCCAACAAATTCTCAGACACCTTTTTACAACCCTTTTAAAACTGGAAGCAAAAGGTGCAAACATATGGACCCTCAGCTTGTATGGACACAGTCTTTGGATCATACGGATGCCATGTGACGTTAACCCAAACCAAATTGATTTTAAAACAGGCAGCTGCTGCAGCTTCCTTTGTCCTGATCATTGAAGCTCGGCCACACCAAATTGCAAAGGGATGATTAAAAATTTAACGTACTCCTTCACCTACAGAATCAACTGGTGTCAAGTTGGAGGGTGAACATTAATTATCTAGGAGTGTGCAACACTGGCTTCTGAATTTGTACATTATTAATATCCTCGACACAACCAGAGACATCTCATTATTAGACGCTCTGCACCAGGGGCACGGTTTTCCAATGAGTGCCACCGTGTCAGTCTGCTCAACTGCAAACACACATTTCCTTTGCTTGACACATTTTGCTGTTGATAAAAAAAGTTACATTTCAAGTGGGTACATAATGTAAGTTTGTACAATGAAATCAATTGCAAAAAACTAAAGTTTATTCAAACCATCACTGTGAAAATTAGGGTTTAACTATCAAGTGAGGAGTCAAGACAGGATTTAGGGAAATTACCCATGCTGCCTATGTATATTTGTACTGTGGAGTGCACTTTAAGAACCAACGCAGAGTGCGAGCTGCTGAGTCTTTGTAACCATCTTGATGTAAATGACTTCAAGCTGTCACCATCCCACCAATAAAATCCCCCCCGGAAGACTGGGCGGCAGAAAGAGTATTAAAATGTATTTCCCTGCTCCTTTGCATCATAAGCACAACAAATGAGGTCTGTAAAAAATGGTAAAGAGCAAGCCATCCATTAGCCTGTGAGCTAGCACTAGTGATGACAGGTGTAGTGAAGTCATGTGTTTGTGCAGAGAGATTCACACAGACTTCCTCACTTAACCCAGTTCCACTTTCCCAGCCATGTGTATGACTTCACCTCCTGTGGTGGCCCTCGGGCAAGAAGAAAACAAGGCTGCTTCACTACAGTCAAAGCTTTTTAGACTCAACAAGCTAACTGCTGGAACTTTCCAAGGAAAAGGGTTCTCTCGTGTGCACAGTTGAGCTTCTGTTTGCCGAGCGCATGAGTCTTTCTGAATTGGAGAAACACCAACAGATTTATAATGTTGGGTAGAAAACGGCATTTTTTAAAAAACATGACCATTTTTAGAGACAGTGAGTAAATGTCGTGCAAAGCTTTTAATAAAAAAAAAGTGGTTCATAATTAAAAAATCCCAAACATGAGAAAATAAATATGCTGTCGTTATTATATTTGAGTGGAAGCAGACAAGCACGCTACTTTTACAAAAATAGGAAAAGAAAAAATAAAATCACAGATGCCTTCACCCTTCTTACTAGTTTCTTTAACAACACACACACACACACACTCTCACACACACTCAAACAGACAGAGCCAGAACCCCTGGAGACAATTACCATGTCTGCTTCCAAACCTTGACATCAAAGAACAATCCAGGGAATCGAAGGCATTAAAACTTCTTATTTTCCACCACAATCTCCCTTTATCGGTGCCACAAATCCAACGCTCCTTAACACAGGTGCTGCCAGCAGAAAGGCTCGTATTTTAAGTGAGCTAACAAACCACTTCACAGTGGGCATTTGATTTTGTAATGTGGAAATTGAGAAGGACCGGGGAGTTTATGAACACGTCTGTCTCTTAAGGTGAATATTTGCTTTGATATTCTGACGCTTGGGGTCCAGCCCTCCCATCTGTGTTCACTCAGCCTCTGTGGGAATACTGGTCTCTTCCTTCTCCTGGAGGCTGGCAACGAGCAGGGGTTGAGAAAGGAGCACAGAAGGAAAGCTGTCCACTGATTCTTATCAAAGGCGAGTTTTAGGTTTCTCTAAGACCATGGGTTAGTAATACAGCTTACAATAGATAAGGTTATCCTACTTATATGGTCCAAGGGGAGAACACAGTGAACTGTTAAATAGAAAGGTGTTGAATAAGAGCTCTTTAAAAGCCCTTTTCAATTTATACTTTCACACGTTTGGCAAGTGGGCTAAAATATTTTGGGGTGAGACGCCACGTGGGGATTACATGAATTTCCCTTGCACTAATTCAGCCCAGAATTATCTTAAACTCAAAAAAATTAAGGGCTTCATTGAAACAAAATAAAGCAACAGACCTTTACTGCTGCTATTATTGCCAAGCCGTGCATTCTTGCATTGCACACACGCAGTTTGAAATTTTACAACGGCAACTTTACTGCTTGAAATTCTTAGCAATTATTGAAACAACAAATCTTTCACATAGAAGCAGAAACGTTTTTTTATTTCTTTCCGATGAAGCTGTAGCTAGAGCTAACTTAAGCTCCATGACTTGTTTGTAAATGGTGTTGACAGGTAACCTTTCAATGTTTTCAGCTGAGTCGAAAATATTGTAAAAGGGTCTTGAATATTCACTTGATGGCTACATACATGATAAAATATTCAATGATTGAGGCTGAAGCTGCACATCAATATTACCAGGTGGTTAAAAATGTAGACATCGAAATAAAGAAACAACATTGGGTTTGAAATGCCGGTAGAAATAAGTATGAGGCGGAATATCAGACAGTTACTATGCTTAAATTGTTTTTTAAAAAACCCTTTTACTATTTATAGAGAAGAGGCTTTTAGGATGAGGACTTGTTAATGGCAAAGGGCAAAAGCTAATGGTTTAGGGTTGTTGTGTAAACTTTTTCCAAAGCCAATTATGAGAATCAGTGAGCTGCTAACATTAGCCCTGCGACTCCAGCCTCCAGAACTAACCCTAACTACACAGTAACTGTGATAGAAGTACATGTTTTCAATGTAAACACTGACCCATACACACACAACTGTGGTTATTGTATCATGTTCTGCTTGGAAGTAGCTGGAATAGAACTGAAAGCTGTTTTGCCATCGGCAGCAACAAAGCTTGCAGTAAGCTGGTGAACTGGCAGGTTACGTTAGAGCAGAGACACACTCTAATCCATTCCTTATCATTAGTGTTTGTTTTTCCAAGTTTTTTCTTTTTTTTTAAGTATCTCTGACTACAGTCCTGTTTACACTGCTGCTGCAGGTGGATAAATCCAAAGCATTGGCAGTTTTGCTATAGCTAGTTACGGTTGTTATAACTGAGATAACTGGACAATCGCTTTAGCTGCCATAAATACTGGTTATACTTTAGAATATAAAATGTCAACAACCAGTAAAAATGGTACAGCAAAACCTGTACAAATACTTGTTTAACCAGGATGGTGGTTGTGATGCAGCGACATCAGTTATCTAAATATAATAGATAATAATTGCATTGCATTGTTTTTCTCTACATTTGAGAGGTGAAAAAGTGCTTAAATATTTGCAAAAATATGCTTTTGTGTTTCTCGATTTCTATGGAATGCCAAACAGCTTCTTATAAGGTTCATTTGAATTTGAAGTCAGAGGAGAGGATGACTCAGTTGCTTCTGGGCAAATCCAATATTATTACAGAGACATCTGGCCTCAAAACAACTGACAAAATAACTCAAGAGAAAACGCTCTTCATATAAAATGGGGAAAAAACGACCAAGGATACAGGTCATTGGCTGTAACACGCCTATGTTTTCTTAAACATCCAGCAGGGGAAATGTACAATTTAGAGATATGTGAAGTGCCAGCATTATTCAAGAAATTATGCTGAATCTTTCTCTTGCTACACTGACCACCACCAACTTGAGAGGCAAGGAAATTATGCTGCATGTAAATCAATACTCTACTTTGCACACTGAGCCTGCAAAAGCGTTTGATGGCATTTTTGCTCAGTGGGCCGTGGCAAAAAAGGGCCTGTGCACTATGTGCTCCAAGAAATTTCACGACATATGGCAAAGGCAGCAGAAAGAAGTGGAGTTGAAGCTGGCAGTTGAGGGAGTATGACAGCAAAATCCCAATTGATTTTCAATACCCATTTTAGTGAATGCCAACATTTAAATGGTTCAGTCGCGTTTTAAATTAAATTTACATGCTTTTGCATTTGGATTCATAGTTATAACTTATGTTGGACTATAACTACTGTTAAACATGTGGAGATTTAAAATCAAATTCCCAAATGCATGTTGAATGTGGTAAAATCTTCAGAGCCACAGTTAACAGCTTTAAAAGCCTGAGGTGGATAAAGGTGAGGGATGTTTTTCGCTGCCTGCATTATATCACATATGGTCTTTAATCACCCAATACTACATGTTCAGACATTCTTTTGCTGTGATTATATCCACCTAGACCTAATAACGTATGTAAATTCCGCTGAGATTATATTCTTGGTGACAGAAATTTGCTGCTTTTCAAATAATCCACTCGAAGGTAAGGTAAAGTGGTCAGATACTTTTTTTGTAGTTTCACCTCAACACCCTTCAGCTCTAAATTAGAAAGCTGACCTAAAAGCGTCTGGCATGAAGGCAAAGACGTTTCAGTGAGACAATTCTGCTCAAAGGGAAAGCCTGTCATATTTGACATTAATTCTTGCTTGATCACGCACACAGGTATCTGGTGGTATATGGGGCAGACTCTTAAGTCCCTGCTTCCCACAGCACATATCACTGGAGCCTCGTTGAAAATAACGATAATGATCACATCATACTGTGAAACTAGAGCTCATGCATTAAGACAGTAAGATCCAGATTGATGTTGCATATAAAACATTCCAGATAACATAGCAATGATGGTGAATCAATCTGGAACTCTCTGCCTGTGTTTGTCGTCAATTTTCAAATAATGGGGATTTTGCAAACTCCGTTTCAAAACACTGGCGATCTTCAAAAACCAAACACTCAACATTGAAAGTACCTATGTTGTTTCTTTCTACGTTTTACTTCAACTGGTTACATCAAACAGAAAAGTAAATATGTTCCCTTCAAAAATTACTTATGTTAAATTATCTAGCAATTCAAGATGTCTTTTCTTTTGGAAGATCAAAGACCATGTGGTTGCTAAGCTTCATTTTCCTTTAATGAGTGCGGCTCTGACTCTGTAAGAGACATGTGGCAAATACTTTACATTAATTTGCTATGTAGCATTTTGTGAAGATGTATCAAATAATAAAAACTAATGGTGGATTTAGAGAATCAGCCAAATTGAAAGACATAACAATATTTACCATATTAAATAGGGATTAAAATGATTAAATATACAAATTTCTAATCCATTCACAGGATATATTTTGCTCTCCAATTTAAATGATCCTTTATTATTCAGTGATTATAAACTAAAAAAATAAGATAGACTCTCTGGTGTTAAGTGCAAGTGGAAGCTAAATATTTTTTTAGTTTGCTGCACACAAAGAGAGTAAGATTAATGGCACTGGAGGCATGGATGGTCTCCCTCCTCGCCTCCCCTCTTTCTCCTTACTTTCCTCCTCTGTGATGTCGCTAGCAGGAAGTTGCTGAGCCGACATGTCACCCAGCAGAGTACAATTGAGTTTGTAATCTCTGACCCTGCAGTGGCAGAGAGTCTCTCGCTCCCTGTCTCTCTGACTCGCCCTCTCTAGGAGAGATACTTGTAGTTATACTGCTGCTGGGTCGGTCGGGGCTTGGCTGGATAAAGATCTCTACTCAAATTAACACACACACACACACACACACACACACACACACACACACACACACACACACACACACACACACACACACACACACACACACACACACACACACACACACACACACACACACACACACACACACACACACACACAGGCATGTGTGACATAAAGCAATTGCAAAGGCATGCCTGGGGAATGTTGGCAGAAATGCACAAAATCAGCTCGGCGTAATGACTGTAGTAATGCCTGCTCTCACATTTGGATGCGAACAGGCACAAAGAAAAGTGATTAAATTGAGAGCTTTTTCCTGTTCCTGATATAATCATAGCAGGAAAACGCAGTCGCCCACTGGTTTTGAGCAAAGTACTTACTGACTACACCACATAACCTTCATTCATTTCCTCATTCCAAAACAGAAAACTGGCACAGGCACTGGCCTCATGAGGAGCCATTTTGGGGCATCAACAACAAACACCAGATGTGGAGATGGGAGATGAATGTCAAACATATTGATTCTATGCTTCATTAAAGTGGGGGCCTAGAGTTTCCCTGTGGCAAGGCACCAAATAGATCACAACGTTAAACTCCACAGAGGTCTTGTTTAATGCAGAAACTGCTCAACACAGCCGGTGTCTTCATTTCAAAGGAGAGCACAAACTGAGAACACATCCATATGATAAATATATAAAACACAAAAAGCAGCTCCAGTTACATATGTTAGGATCTAAGTGTTGTCTGCAGAAAACCATTCTGACAGAATTACAAACATACCTATTGAATTACATCAATAACAAAAAAAAAAAATCACCGGCTGTACGCGTTTCAGCTGTAAACATTCGAAGGCTGCTTTCAGACACGCACTGAAGTCCGGACATTTTCATGAAATTTTCGAAAGTGGCTTTATGTGAGAACGCAAATATCTGAGTCAGCTGCGGCGGATATTTTCTGGAACTTGTCAAATTGAGTTAGTATTATTTGGACGGTTTATTTATATCTCTATGTGCACCATTCAAATATGCTAGCCAGCTCAAGAAGCAACTATTATGTCTTGCATGAAAAAGGACACTCACAACACTGCTAACTAGGAATGTGAAGGACGTTTCATAACAAAGAAAATCAGTTGATAAAATGAACAACAAACAATTTAACTCACATCAACACAATAATTGTGGTGCAGGTAAATGTCTGTCTATTGTAAATCGAAGGCTCCATATCTTGTCATTCCTATTCTGTTCCAGTCAATAAAACTACTCAACACTAATATTACCCCTGCAGGGCTTTCTGTTTATGTGCTGAAGGATTGAACTGGAGTAATGACTATATAACGGCTTCAACTTAGCAACATTTTTCCAGCTCAGAAACAAGAGCGAGAGAAAAAACTGTCTTCCAGCTTAGAAATATCTCACGAGTTGAGGAGGTCTGATTTAAAAAGAGCAAAAACACATCACATCGCTTTTAAAAGAGAAAAAGGGAAGAATTTGAACCTGTTTAGCATTCAGTCTCACACTTCATAAGGTTCGGCGTTTAGTTGCTTCTCTTTGATTCTGACTCATTTTCATCAACACTGCTGTCTTTCACGCCATCAAAGAGGGCTGTCTGAAATGTCTCTCATGCTGCCTTTATCATTGTTCCGAGATCCTGTGATCAGGATTCAGAGAAAAGGAACAACTCCCATTAAATGAGCAGAGCAAAATGGAGGAGCAGCAGAGATAATAAAGGGGGCTTAACTGTCAGTTTTCCTCCAGCAGCAGAAACCGTGTGACATTCATTGAAGTGGTCTGAGGACAGCAGTGAAATTCTAAAGAGTGTAGCAGACCATTTGAAGTCTGGCAGATGGTTCTATGTATTTTTCATGCTGTTGAGAACCTGTGACTGAGGTTTGGTTGGTTGTCATCCAGTGCCTGGGGACCCTGGGCTGAATGGATTCTACACACCACTGCAGAATCACATGATGTCTGACCTCTCCGCCATGGCAAACTGCCCAGCAAGGAAAAAGGGAGGAAGGGGAGGAATGCGAGTGTGTTAGTGTGTGACAGGGTTGTGCACAAAGAGATAGAGAGAGAGAGAGGGAGGGAGGGAGGGAGGGAGAAGGCAAAAGAGAGAAATGTCGAACGATTGCATGTAAGCGTGCACGTCTGTTCACTGAGCATAAACTGAATAGTCCACGCCAACATACAACTTCACAGCCCTGACCTGTAAAACATACTGTTAAAGAGAAAGTGTGGAAAATATGAAGATGGAGGGGGAGGGGTGAGGGAGGAGAGGGGGGGCAGCCACTGCTAAGGATTCACACTATGTTACAGAGAGAGAGAGAGGGAGGGAGAGGGTGAAGAAAAATAGCATTGCCTGACTTCCCTTCCTTTGGAATGCATCCAATGTATCCTGTGAGAGAGGGTGTGTGTGTGCGTGTGTGTGTGTGTGGCATGCTGGCAGGAAGGCTTTCAGCATATAAATATCACATTACCACACAAGGAAACGCAGGCATCAGTCCGAGCTTCCAGCCGGCCTAACAAGCACGGGAGCTCCACTCTGGAGGTCAGAGGGAGAGCTTACATAAAATGGAATTCCACAGAAACCAGCACTTCTTTTAACAGATAAGTGGCTCGGGTGGCAGGAATGTGATGTGGTATAAATCTATGGTTCCTGTTATCTGGCGTGCTGGCGATCTACAGAGCTGTGTTCTATATATACTGTGCTCAGAGGGAATTAAGTATACAGTGAAAAAAAAGCTATAATGAAAAGAACATATAGGTTTATATACGGACTGGATACTGAATAGAAAACGGTACAACATACTGTAGCCCAATAAGCACTGAGCACTAAATTGGTGGTCACACAGACAATTTTAACGGAAATATGGTTTTCGAGTACGATTGTATTTGTACTTTTTTTATTCCTGCTAACTGTTCACATTAAAACACAAATAACTGAACAATTACCTCAAACCGTTTCACTGGTGTTCCTCATGGATCAATTCTAGTTCCACTACTTTTATTAAATACTAATCTGCCTTCAAACTGCACATATATGCAGATGATACTGTTACATATTTAGAGGCATAGGTATCAAAACATAGTACACAACCTGAAAATACAAAGATAAAACTAGTATTTTAGCCGTCAACCATCTCTTTAGACATGACTGCATGAAATAATCGGAGGTTTAAAAAATGAAACAATATTGAGTCATGCTACATGTCTATTCTATTTTATTGCATTGATGTTTGTCCCATTCAATCATGCTATTAAAAATGACTTTCCTTTATTTAGTTCCAACTGCTCGTGCAGTGCTATTAGTGTCATTGCTTTTTAAGCCTTGATACGACTCCACAGCGTTTTGACTTGTCATAACAGCAAAAGCACAGGTGTTAGGAATAACATTAAATACTTTACTCGAGTGTCCCAGTGAGGCATGACAGCGTGACAGTGAGCCAACATGAAACATGCCAGAAGCTGGACACTTAAGTAAACGGAATCCAGACATCATTCATAATTATTTATACATGTGCTTTTTCCATTATAACATGTCAAAATGCCTTGTAGCCTCGTGAATTTTTCTGTTTTTTTGTTTTCATGTGAATTTAACCTGAATTTATGTTCATTCCGCCATATGAACAGACTGTGACTAAATGACGAAGGAGAAATGTGAAACATGAGTCTACGCCAGCTGGGAGCAACTGCAATAAAGCATCCAGTACAAAGCATGTCTCAAATATGTGTCTATCTGATATACATACGTGCCAGGGGACCCGCTGTATGTCAGCCTTCAACAGACCCCAGGTTAATAAAACATGCTTATCTGTGAAACATGAGATACCACAGACGATATAACTGCTGAAAAACCTCTCAGAATGATGAAACTTACAGATTACGTTACTGTGTCGACATTTCATCATCAGGAAATTCATAAGTCTCTGAGATTAGATAATGTATGTACAGATCACACACTCAGAAACAAAGCCCTGTCTTGCCCTCACAGACGCTTCACATCAAAATCAATACGGCACTGAACAGTCACTGGTTTTGCTCTTACCGTGCCTCTCCAATAGATTAGACCTCTCTGACTCATATTTACCAAGACATGTAGTTCTGCGGCTGATGATTTGCTCCGAGGAGCAGAGTAAGAAATCTCACCCTTATTAAGCGCGAGGATTGATCCAGTCAATTTTTTCACCGCAGGAGCAGGTTGATGGTGAGATTCGAGCTCAGTATGGGGTGTGATGTGCCTTTGCTTGTGCTGTGAACCAGACTTAAGATCTGTGCATGTGTACACACAGTGATGCAGGTTTTGACTTCATTTTATGCACAATTTTACCGTATTGCTGTTGAGTGTCATTAGCATGTGTGAAGTAAACCATCTGCAGTAAATCCAACACCACAAGCGCTCGGCTCATCCTGTTTTTAACTAGCGCACTCTGCCTCTCGCAGCAGAACACTGCAATTTTCAATCTGTAATGTACCTATCTCCTCCCCCCCCCCCAACACCCTCCCTGCCCTCAGCAGGAGGCAGGTCAGGCGTATACATCTCCACCCATTGCTGAGTGAGCACTGGGGGGTAGGGTGGAGAGACAGAGTACAGATCATAATGGCTGGCCAATTATCAGCAGCAAGGGGATGCTGGGGAGTTGGGAGGAGTGAGAGATTATGGGGGAGAATGGATCAATACACCAGTCAGTTTGTAATGAGGGAATGAATTGGTCCAAGTGAAGCAGATGGAATTCCTGCTCAGCCTGGGGTGGTCTTCCTGCACTGACTGTCAGTGGGGTATCGGGTTTTTGGCGCCGCTTTGTACAACAGCGCCCCAACAGGAGAACGACAGCCATCCCAGTGGATCGGTGACATTCAAGTATTTATAACATTTAGTTTTAGTCGTTGGTGGTGTTTCTCTCGTGCTCTCTTGATCTACCTACATTCCACTTTCTCTAAATATTTCATACATCACTAGGGGCAGATTTAGAAGAGCGTGAAGAATAATGGCTGTCTGTCCTTCACCATCCCCCTTTTAAACACCCACAGCTGCCAGCACAGGACAGTAAATCCTACACCTCACCCACTCGCCCATCCCAGCAGCTCAGCTCAGCCGTGTGCTACTATGCACTAGCATAACATGCACTCCTCTACTCAAATGAAAGGAAGCAGGCTTAAACTGTGAAATGCTAAACGACCACCACCCCCCTACTTGTTTCTAAAATGGTGACTGGAATAAGCAGTGTAACCAACAGCTCAGCTTCATCATTAGACCTTTGGTACTGTTGTGCTTCTCTGGTTGCTTCACTAGTTTCAACATCTCCCTTTCTTTCTTTTTTTTCTGTGGGGCCTTGTGTGGGGTGGGGGTGTTATTTATGGCTGCTCTGTGCAAGTGGACACACACACACACACACACACACACACACACACACACACACACACACACACACACACACACACACACACACACACACACACACACACACACACACACACACACACACACACACACACACACACACACAACCTTTCACAGGATGAAAGGGCAGTCACACTGCCTGCAAACATGATTTTACAGCCCTGGGTGGAATGAGTGGTGGAGGAGAGAATGAGGACAGGGTACAAAAGGGGAAAGCCCTTAGATTTACGGGTCCCAGCAGTCAGAATGCAAACCATGTAGCAGCACACCTATTTAAAGTCTTTTTTTTCCCCCCTCTACGAAATTCAGAGCCCCTAAGAAATAAGAGAATTGTCTTTGTGCAGAAAGACAAATATGTGAAATGTGTGAGCACAGATCCATGGAAACACAAGTACTGCATCCTGAAAGGGGATTGTAGCTTTTTTCATGCCTCTGCTGTTTTAATTGGAACTGAGAAATGTGCCATTTCCAAATGTGATCCGTTTCAGTAGCCCATCAGAGGCAGCAAATACAAGCGTGTGTGTACATGTGTATGAGGGCATGGTTAGGGCATGTTTGTACAATGTGTTGCATTTTACACATTTCTGCAGTTACACAGCTTCTCTGTGGACAATTCCAAGACGTGTAGAGGTTTGCACACATTAAAAATAACAAGACGTTGCTGCCAACATATCAACCAATGGCGTTCGTTTGTTTACAGGTTTTACTCTGACTGATGTGGGAAAAGCAGAGTATATATTTAACCCCCACTAAGGCGTTTGTAGTGCGTCTCAACCCTGTTTTTCAAAATGTAAACACCTATGACATATTTAGATTTGAGTTGTTTAATTATTTCAGAGCCGTGAAAAAACTAACCTACATTCATGATTAACAGATGGAAATTTGGAGAGTATGAAATGTCAGAGAACATTAAAAATGCCCATCACAATTTCACGGAGCCCAAAATAAAAACGCAATTTACCACCAAAGAAAGAAGAGAAAACCACTCACATTTGAGAGGGTGGAAGTAGTGAACATTTAGCATTCAAAACAATGGGGGAAAAAAACATATTTTAATCAGACTAATCTTCCAACAATTGACTAATCAATGAATCTACTACAGTACTTGTGTCAGCTCTAATAAAAACAAACACAATATACTGCGAGTGTGTGGGAGCAATGGACTTCAGACAGAGTCTTTCCAAAAGCCGGAGGCAAAACTGCCAAGACGAGGACGGCAATGTAATTAAGTTTAAATGTGTTCCACTGACAGTGAATGGGAGAGCGACTCTGTATGTACAAGATGACTTAATGGGGAGTGGGGAGAATTTTCCAGTTTTTACTCAGTAAAACCGCAATTAATTAAAGTAATTTGGGTGTAAAGGCTCAAGTAAACAGTTTATGAGAACAAAAAGGCAGCGCTGAGCAAACTGCTGATGCAGCAGCTCCACACTTTGCCACATCAGATATTCAGAGTCCACCCGGAGTCCTCATAACACTTTGGTCAAGGGAGGATTTCACTTTGAGTGTCCATGGAATTCATGAACTGACAGTGAGAGAAGGCTGCAGTACATTCTGTCCCTCTGTTAATAATCACAGGGTTCCATTCGCTGCTCGTGTCTCCTGCAGCTTTAAGACGAAATAGATCCTTTTGCAATGAATGTAACGGACTGAAGCCAATGGTATGTGCATATATCACCATTCACTCCGGTGGAAGTTAAATGGGGTAATAACAGCTTAGATGTGTGTCACTGGTGAATTGTCCTGTGGTAAATACTGCCTCTAGTGGCAAATAGTGTGAGCTGGCAGGGAGCTATTGGTGAAAAGGTGTAGTCTGACCTCTGCTGGTAAAACATGATATTATAAGAGTTTGCATGGTTATTAGAATGTGTGTCTCTTTGTACAATTTCCCAAAAATGCAAGAGAAAATGTGTAGTTAAATAACACATGAACGGGTCCAGATCCATTTTCTCGAAGCAAGCATTAATTTGTCACTATTATTAATGATTTAAACAAAAGCATTTCTGTCTGATGAATAATTAGGTAACTAAAAACATTTTAATCAAATTTCCATGATGATTCTTTTGTTGCCACTAATGTTGTTACAATACTACAAAAGACTGAAATATAATGCAAATAGAACCACATGATGAAACAAAGTCTGGTATTCTATTTTATATAAGGTAGGTTCTTTTGTTGCTGTGCACTACAAGCTGAGACTGAACGTCACCAAAGCCTCTGAGGGAGGAAGGATGGAAAAAGCAAAAGGAGGAGGAGGGGAACTGAAAGTTTCAGCTGTCTACGTACAACAGCAACCGTCTATCAAAAGACAACCAAAAGCAAATCACACATTTCTCCCTGTTTTAAATAAAAAGACTTGTTGTGCTTGGATCAAAACACAACCTGACTGACACTTAACAGAAAATAAAACCCTCCAAGTCACGTGAGGTAACAGAAGTAAGTTAGCAAAGCAACATGTTACTTTTTCACACTTCTATTCAAGTTTTTCTGCAAATTATTTAAGATGATTATGACCTGCTGTGCTTCAACATAACCCTGTCGTCGTATTTCCATGATGTTTCTTGTCATTTGCTTTAGCACCACAACCTGGTTCCAGACATGAATTGCCACCACATCTCATCTTTGCTCAGGATTAAACTGGCATTAGTTTCATATCTCTGGTGAAGTGAAGTTTAACTGACCTGTTCTTTGAACTGCTCCTGAGCCAGACAGTCACTCATGTGGACGCAGCCCAACAGGCAGCCAGTAGGGTAGTCTTTAGGAAACCTTGGCTCTGCACAGAGAACAAGAGCTATCAAACATCTGCTAAGATCGGTGCACTTAATTCTAAACAGCAAGAAACAGTTCTCTTCCAGTATTCACATTATGTTTCCTGATTTGATCTGTGCAACGTGTGTGTATGTACCTTTCTTGTTAATGTGGCGGTACATGGCTTCCACTTCAGCAATCTCCTGAGGAGTGGGCTTCTTGGCTGCAGCAGCGATCCAAAGACGACCTCTGTGTGACGTGTACCAGGTTCGACCCTCTACCCTACACACACAGACAGACACACACAGAATGCGATGATACCTTTGCTTCATAGGCTACTACAATTCTGTCAAAGCTCATTCTGGATTTGGGTTACTCTTTACCTCTTGATGCCTTTGACCAGCAGCGAGGCCCATGGCTGGTGCATGCTGAGGCACCAGCCTCCGTCAGCCATCTCCTGCAGCTCTTTGTCTTGGAGCCGCAACCTGTTGCGTCCTTCCTCTCCCTTGTCCTCTGCGAGACTCTTTCCCTGCTCCATGTTTCTCCTGTTGTTTCCACTACCTCCAACATTCACCCACTGCAAAATAAAGTCATGTCATCATCACTATCATTGCCAATCAATATGAATACCATCTTTCATGACAGTAAAAAGTTACTATGCATGCTATCAGAAACAGCTGTCAGCCATACCCATCACTATCAGTGTAAAGTAAACTCATTTTTTACTGATTCTGATTTTACAATTTCAATTAAGTTTCATAATGGTACAGATGACAGGTTTAAAGCCAGAATATGTTAATATGCAGTGCTGAAAATGTACCACAAGGTGACAGTATTGCTGGGCCGAGTGTATCTCAGAAAGGACCCACCTCCGGTGCAGACTGCATTATGTTGGGGTTGACCAGCTCTCTGAGGTTTTGCTTTCCACCTTGTCTTCCCGAGCTCATTGGTGATTTTGAGTCATTGTTCATAGCCTTGAGGGTCTCGTCCAACCTTTACGTTACAAAACATTTCAAAAGAAGGTTTTTATGAGATGACAACACAACGTAAGCCTGCAGCCTTGATGCAAGTGGCTTCAGATGATCTTACTTGTTGTAGTACTCGTTGAGGTTGTTTCCTTCATCAACCACTTGTCTACCAGCAAAGTCCAGTGTGATCTTCCTGTCCTTGCGAGAGGCGTGGCGCATTTCTCTAAGCTCCTCCTCCTTCCTCCTCAGCTTATCACGCTCGCCGGGCGACAACCACTGATTGGATTCGGTGGCAAAGTAATCCGACTCATCGTCTAGAACTTGCGTTCTCCGGACACTGGGGTTGGAGGGGACAGGAAGCAAAGAGTATGTAATAAATATTATCATTAAAGTAAACGTATCACTCTTCTTGACTGTGTGGTTTGTGATACCTGTTCTTGTCATAGTCCAGCAGTTTGTCTTTGTGCTGGACAGCCTTCTCCAGGCCGGCCTTCATCTTGGCCTCTTGGTGTGGGAGATAATCTCTTTCTCCACCGTCTGTCACCATAATAAAGAACATTTATAGCATCAATCCATATCATTACTTCATAGATTTTTAGTATTTAATAATTCTGCCCAGTTTTGACACTCACCTCCCATCAGCTTCTTTCTTAGCTTCTGGCTTTTGTTGGAGTCTCGCTGCAGAATCTCCTGCTCCTCTCTTGTGCAGACCTGAACAACAAGAAGAAAAAATTAAAAGCTGAGTAATTTTAACTTTACAAGAACTAAGAACTGTCAGATTTTACATTTACATACCAAGTTTCCACAGAAGAGGCAGGGTCCTGAGCCCTCTTGCTGGCAAACAATGCGACCACAGCTGATGCAGTTGTTGATAAGCTGGTGCTTTTGAGCAAGGCAATCACAAGCATGTCGACCAGGGAGTAAGACTTCAAGCCTGTCCTGTCCGTCTTTAGCATAGAGAGTGACAAACTTATTTTTCTTCTTTGTTGAAGAGGTGCTGCTGTTTTCCTGAGCCTGAGAGAGGAGAAAATCCAAGTTGGAACACAGGGCAAGAATAAGCAAGACAACAAAAATGAAATGGATCATCTACAAATGACCTTCATGAAATAGGTGGTAAGAGAACAAATGTTTACTCACCCTCATCAAATCAATGGGAGTTTTGACAGCTTCGGGCTCAGGTTCTGTTTGGGTCGCAGTCATCACTTCCTGTTTGTTACGGCCTTTACGTTTAGACTTCTTCTGGGCATCTTTGGTCGGGTCTTGTGAATCTAAGAAAGTAGAGCAATATACCTTCACAAAAATTGTGGATAGCGTCCTTGAGAGACATGTTGATATCTCAGTGCATTGTGTGTGGAATTAATAGGAATTTCAATTGTTTAGCTGTGCACAGGTAGTTGGCAGATATAAGGCAGTGTATGGCCCCACCTGATGAGACAGATTCCGCAGGAAGGAAAAGACTTCCAGAATCTGCAGCCTGTCTTTGAGTCCTCCTCCATCTGCAGAGGAGCTCGTCTATAAACAGCCTTTTTTCCCCATCCGTGCCCTGGAGGAGGTCTCCCACATACTCCTCAATCTCTTCAGCCGATTCAATGGAGAGAATGTATCTGGACAGCAGAGCGGCACAATTAGCATTTCAAGATTCAAGCTGTTTAGCTTCTCACCAGTGACACAAGTATAATCATGTGGGGAAAACGTTTGCAGGGAAGCTCTGTCGTACCAAAACAAACTTTGTAATAGAAGAACAATAATAGTGGATCATGGATTGTGGACTATGATTAAAACAAGACAGCTTGATATACAATATGTCTACTCACATATTCTACCATACATTGCTTCTTCCTTCATCTTTATCAGACATTTTCTTATATCAAAAATTGTGATTTGTGAATATAAGCTGTATAAAGAAATCTTGATTTGATTGATAAGATAAAATCCAGAATATAACTAGATGTGTATTTACAAACTATAGATACAACAATGAAATAAGACAACAAATTAAAGAGATATTAAGAACAAATGAATATGTAATAACAATATACCCAGAAAATGTGCAATAACTCAGCCTATTAAAATTGTGTATTTTTTGGATACTAAACCAAAATATTATTGTACATTCATGTGTAATTTTGTTTGTGTTTAATGTTTATATATCTGTTGAATATCAAGGGGTTGGTAATGTTATTGATAATGATATTGATATTGGAGGGTAAATCATTCAGAATCCTTATCAGTACTATTTAATTCCTCTTTACGTATGTGTGACTCATCTGTTTTGATTCATAATTCAATAATTGATTGTGTAAGAATGTTCTAAACTATTAAATATACTTTAGTCGGCCCCAAAAGCTCGATATGACAAATGTGTCACCTTGAAAATAATAATTTAATGGTAGTTCAGGCAGTGATAAGAAGATAAACGTGTCAGACTGTTTAATAGCTGCTGTGAAACCAAACTTCTTCAGCTGCATCAGAGGAAAACAACGTATTCAACCCACAGATATACAATTTTAACCATTTTCTCATT